>NC_056587.1:22895484-23135484 GCF_018340385.1 Cyprinus carpio | reverse complement strand
TGTAGTAGGGGTGTAGTGCAGGTGTAGTGCAGGTGTAGTAGGGGTGTAGGCAGGGTCCTGCTGTGTAGGAGGTGCAGTTGCAGGTGTAGCCTAGGGGTGTAGTGCAGGTGTAGCAGTGGGTGTAGCAGGGTGTGTGCAGGTGTAGTGCCGGTGTAGTAGGGGTGGTTTGTGCCGCTCTCGTAGCGGGTGTAGGTGCAGGGGTAGTGCAGGTGTAGCCGGGGTGTAGTGCCGCGGTGTAGTGCGCAGTGTAGAGGGTGTAGTGCGCCGTAGGGGTGTAGTGCAGGGTGTAGCAGGGTGGGTGCCGGTGTAGTGCAGGTGTAGCAGGGGTGTAGTGCAGGTGTAGTGCAGGTGTAGCAGGGGTGTAGTGCAGGTGCTGTAGGTGTCGCAGGGGTGTATGCAGGTGTAGGCAGGGTGCAGGTGAAGTGTAGCAGGTTGGTGCAGTAGCAGGGGTGTAGTTGTGGTGTGGGTGTGGTGTAGTTGTGGCAGGGGGTGTAGTGCAGCTGTAGCAGGGGTGTAGTGCAGGTGTAGTGCAGGTGTAGCAGGGGTGTAGTGCAGGTGTAGCAGGGGTGTAGTGCAGCTGTAGCAGGGGTGTAGTGCAGGTGTAGCAGGGGTGTAGTTGTGTAGGGGTGGTAGTAGTGGTGTAGTAGGGGTAGTGCAGGTGTAGCAGGGGTGTAGTGCAGGCGTTGGTGGGTAGTGCGGTGTAGCAGGGGTGTGTGCCGTAGCAGGTGTAGTAGTGCAGGTGTAGTGCAGGTGTCGCGTATAGTCGCAGCGTAGCAGGTATAGGTGTAGGGTAGCAGGGCTGGTAGGGGTGTAGTGCAGCTGTAGCAGGGGTGTAGTGCAGGTGTAGTGCAGGTGTATAGATGTACAGGTGTAGTGAGGATGTAGTGCGTGTGTAACACAGGTGTAACGCAGGTGTAGCGCACCTGTCCGGCCCTGCAGAGCTTGTGCAGCGCGTCATTCTCTAACTGTAAGCGTTCCAGATGCTCCTGCAGCGAGTGGATCTTCATTTCACTGCTGCGTTTGTCCACCTGCCAGTAATCCGCCGGATCAGTCAGACTCTTCATCACTGACAGGAGAAAAACAACTGCTGAACTAGAATATTCAACGCAACAGGCCATTCTGAATATTCATGATATACTATAGATTAATAATTCGTTCACATCATCACAGCCACAATGTGTCATATTTGATTTTTACTTGTTTTAGTAAAAATATATTTTGATAAATATTGCTATTTGTATGCACTGTTATGCTATAATGAAAATGGTTAAATATCCTTGTGTTCATTTACTGAGAAACAGTGCGGAAAACATTACTTAAACTAGACTTTCACTGTACGTTCCTAATAATATTTAATATTTAACTACTTAACATTAAATAAGACTAATAATTTAATATTTCAACAATATAACATTTCATAATTTAACCATGTAAGAATATTATTAGTTTAATATAATATATTTTATAAATAACTTAGTGACAAACAATGCAAAAAACAACTTATTTTAAGTATTTTACTAAGAATATTTAAAACTTTACTAGTAATTTTTTTTAAATATAGAAATAATTTAATAATAACAACTTAATATAAGAATTCACAATAATTTTATAGTATAATAATTTAATAATTCAACAATATAATAATATTTTATTCTATAACATACTTTAATAGTATTTTATACTTTAATAGCACTTACAGTAATTCAATATAATATTTATTTTTTTTAATAAGAAACATTGCAGAAAACTTTTTTCTACTGACTTTTACAAGAATATTATAATATTCTAGAATAACAGAATATTTACTAGTAACATTTAATCATAAAAAAAATTATGTCATGATTCAACAATGTAATAACACTTCATATTTTACAAGTAACATTTAATAATTGATAAGCGTCACCTTGGCTCGTCTCCATCTCTGATCGGAGCTGCAGAAGCTCCAGCTCTTTGGCCTGCAGCTGCTCCGTCAGAAGCCTCTCGGAATCCAGCTTCTCCTTTTTCTGGAAGAAGAGGCAGAAATAAGTTTATTATCTGCACTCATGAGGGTTTGTCTACCGAACGCGAGGAGGATGAACCGTCTAAGTACCACTTTATTGAGCTCCATCTGTAAGTCCTCCTTCTCGATGTAGATACCGCGGTACGCGCTGAAGGCTTTGTTCATGTACTGCGGTTGTTCATGTGGTGGGGTTTCTTGAGGGGGATGATGTTGCGGACGGATATGATCACTGGATCAATGCACTCGTCACAGCAACAATAAACAGCTTTTACTGAATAATTCATGCTAAAAAAAAAAAAATTCAGGCTTCACATTTCTCTGTTTTTAACCCTTCTGATCACTGGCTCCACTGATTTTTATTGTAAATGTGTCAACTTTTGCTAGAAAAGAAAAAAAATGCCTTAATTATTTTTTTTAGATTAATTTTTTTTTTATTTTTTTTAGTATGTTTTTTTTTTGATTGATTTTTTTTATTATATTTTTTTGTTAGTTTTATTATTATAATAATTGAATTTGTTTGTTCAATAATACAATATTTAATATTTTAATATTTAATTTAGAAATTTTGCATAAAAGTAATTTCACAATTCAACAATATAGTAATAGTCAATATTTTACTAGTAATATTAAATAATATAAAATAATGTAATAATTGAACAATATTATTAATATGATAAAAAAGAATTATAATACGACAATATAGTCATATTTTATTATTTTTTTTTAATATTTTTTTGTTTATATTTGTTTGTATAATATAACAAATGTGTTTATTTTTTCAATAGTTGTTTTTTATTTTGATAGTCAGGGTTAATAAAACTAATTTAAAAAAATGATTTTAAAAATATATTTTAATGTTTTATTATTATGATTTATTAATTTTGTTTTATATTTGATTTATTTATTAATAATTATTGTTTTAATTGATATTTTTAATAGTATAATTATGTAATAATAATTCAACAATATTTAACATTTCACTAGTAAGATTTAATAATTTAATATAATAAAATTAATGTAATAATTCAACAGTATAATATTTAATGTTTTACTACTGACATTTAATAATAATAATAATAATGTGCGTTAATAATTAAGCAATATAACAATGTAAAAATTCAATATATTATTTAATATTTCTCTAGTAACATTTAACAACCTAACAAAATAAAAATCATAATCCAATAACTTTATAATACTATTTTATATTTTACAAGTGACATAATTAAGCAATATAACAGTAATTTGATTAAATAGTAATAATTAAAAGTAAATTTGATAACTATAAATAGTAATAATATATCATGTAATATTTTACTCAATATATTTTACAAGTGACATTTATTAAATATAATAAAAGTAATTTGATAATATAATTGTTATATTTTTTTTAATAGAACAATATAATATGTAATATTTTACTAGCAAAAATATAGTATTAAAAATATTTAATAATATATTATTTAATTAATATAATAGTTTTTTTATAATTTAAATATACGACACACTATACAGCAAAACAAACAGCTTTCAGTCAGTGCTCCCGGTGTGTGTGGTTTTAACCCCTCGTGAGACGCACCTTGTCCTCCAGCTGCTTGACTCTCCGGCGCAGCAGCCCGTTCTCCTTCTCCGTGTCTCGCAGTCTCTTCTTGATGTCCTTGTTGGTGTTGTCCGTAGGGGGTTGAGAGGCGAGAGGTTAGTATGCCGGCGAATAGTGTCAGGGGGGCTCTGAGGGGGGGATGTAGGGTGTCTCATGCTTCAGGATACAGATATCATCATCCACCGCTGGAGACTCCATACCAAACACATCTGAACACACCGGACACCACAAACACAACTGGATTCTTCATCCCCGGCTGGTGTGAACACACCGTACACATCTTAACATACCTCAAAGGACTGGTAAAATACACTCTCAACAGCCTGACATTCATCAAAGACTGAGTAAAATACAACTGATGTGTAGGTCTCCTTATTTTTTAATAGTATTTTATTTGTTATTTTTTTTTTAATATGAAAATAATTAGATAATTCAACAATATAATATTTAATATTTTACTGGTGATATTTAGAATTTTTGCATAATAAAAGTAATTCAATAATTCAACAATATAACACTATTTAATATTTTAATATCAACATGTAATAATATAAAACAATGTCATAATTCAACAATATAATAATATAGACAGCTTTGGCTGTTATTGCGAGAATTAATAATTATTTGTACTATTGTTTTGTTTATTTAGTGACAGAACGCTCAAATAATTCAATGCACAACAGAAAACTATTAATTAATTATTTTAATTATTATTTTATTTTATAATTATTCTAAAGATTATTATTATTATTATTATTATTATTATTATTATTATTATTATTATTATTATTATTATACACCAACATAGACAGCTTTGGCTGTTACTGATAGATCATATTAATAATTATTTGTACTATTATTTTGTTTATTTAGTGACAGAAACTTCTAAAAAATTAATGCACAACAGACAACTATTCATTATTTTATTTTATAATTATTATAAAGATTATTATTATTATAGTGCACCAATATAGACAGCTGTGGCTGTTATTGATAGATCATATTAATAATGACTTGTACTATTATTTTACCTGTTTTAAAAAAAAAACAATCAGTCACAATTATTTTTACAGAACATTAACAACAATAATAATAATATTAATAACAATAATAATAATAATAAATTATAATTATCAATTTAAAAATTAAATATAAATAAAACTATATAAATATAAATAAACATATATATAATAATAATAAAAATATATAAAAATGATAAATAAATTATTTTTTAATTTTTATGAACACATGAAAAGGTAGTCTATGATAAAAACACTTTAATTTATTATGTTTTCTAATATATCAATTTCATAATGCTTCAAACATGAAATAAATTCCAGTATATAATAATATATTGTAGTGTATAGCAGCGTGAAACCAATGAGAGATAAATAATAAACTTGATATAGTGTAATATACTACAACATAACAATATATAATCATATGAATAAAGAGTAGTTTATCACACAGATGATCTTCTGTCAGTAATATTGATCAAAAGTGAAACAGAAAGCAGCTCTGACAACAATTATAACACAACAGCTGAGAATCAAGCTATGAAAAATGCAAATAAAACCCAGAAGAACATCAAAAACGAAAGTATGATGAGATCATAGAGAGAAGAGCAGCTGTGTTTACATCCCTGCGCTGCTTTCTGGAGGCGTTTGAGCTGAAACATGAGCGAGACCCACACAGACACTCACCGGAGAGAGAGTCAGCGGAGAGGACAGAGCACTGACACGAGTCTGGAGAGATTACACGACACGAGCGCTCAAGAAACACGAGCAGCAGCGACACAAACCCTCTGCAGGAAGCGACTCTCTGGACTTCCGGCGGAAACAGAGCTCCACAGCAGCGCTCAACGCCTGACGCGGCTCCCGCACGCCTGCCTCGTCAGCTCGCCATAAATACGACAAGATTCATTTATTTAAATGACATGGGCGTTAATGAGGAGGTTTGCAGCGTGTCGTTGTGCTGCACTTACAGTAGTCTGTCGCGAGGGGGCGCCAGAGACACACGAATAAATAAATAACTAAACAATCCTACTGCGTTTGAGGCGTGTTTAATGAATCATACAAACACAATACATTTATAAAAGAATAAATAAATAGAAATAAATATATATTTATTTCATAAAATATTTACTAAAATAATTAGACACAAAAAAATAATTTTAACTTGAGAAAAAATAGTTATGTAAAATAAAAACGGATTAATATTTTCAATCTTGATTCTGTTATACTATTCTAGTGTTTTTTTACAAATAAAGATGTTAAAATCGTGAATTAAAATAATTCAGCTAAGTCTGTGTTTACTGATGTCACATATAGCTGAATCTGATGTATATTATTGATGAATATAAATATTATTAAAAATTTAATATTTATATATAATTAAAATGAATATTAATGTTAATATAAATATTTTATATGTATGTTTTATGGTGTTGTTAATTTATGTTATGAAAATAGGTTCAAGACACGTTTTAAAATATTTTACGTTCAATGTTATCATTTTGCAAATGTTACTTTTCAACAAATAGTAGCGTTTAAAAAATGTTACATTAACATCCAACTGAAATGTTTCAAAAAAAGGAATGACGTAGAGTCTAAATAATGTTTTTGTGCTGCAGTTCCTTCTTAAAAACATCATTAAAGACCAGAACATTCTAAAACTCGTCATTGTTCATAACAGATATTACCTGATTTGAGAACTAAAAATTATTTAATTTTTTTCATTTTAGGGACACTTGACCTAAAAATCATTTTCTCTTAATTTCATCTCCCTCGAATTGTTTTTTTTGTTATTTTGTAATTTATTCTCAGTTGTTTTGATGAATGTTTTTATTATATTGGTTTCTTTTGTTTAAATTAATAAATGATGTGGAGGATTGTTTGGAGCAAGTCGGAAACTTTTTTCTTTCTTTGAAAATTCACATTTACGTCAATGCATTCGGCAGATGTTTTTATCCATCGCATTCAAACTGTAGATTTGATCAGTTCATGCACTGACTGGGATTGCAAGCAATTGATTTTGACTTCATGATGCAGAACAGACACAGTTTAATGAAAAACAGTGAGTTTTATTAGAAATCCCAGTAAACCCAGTGCTATACAGACGCAGCGCCAGCACTGCAAGACACACACAAAACCCCAAAACAATTCAACACGTGATCACAGATATTAAATAGAGTAAAAAACAATCAGTAGTAGTCAAATCACAATCACACAGCAAAACATTCCCCACTTTTCCTAAACCACTTAATCTGACACAGTAAACCATTAAGTGCTTTTTAGAATAGACACTAAAGCTGGAGTCCCTCACAAAGTGCCTCAGGCGTATCAGTAGTACTCAAGGGCTTCGTTTCAAATCTAGTGTGTTCTGTCGCCTACACAGGGCTTGAGCCGTGCGTTCAGGTTCTGTCAGGCCTCAGGAACACTCACAGTTACTGGAAACGGGAACTCAACCCCTAAACATGCCTCAGCTCGTTTTCTTTATGTTTACCCTGCATCCACGTTCGTTCGTTTAGCAGAAGCTCCAAACGAGGAACAGAACGGCTTCTGTTAAAGTCAACAGACGAGTTCCGGCAGTTTGAGCGCTGGAACCAGCGGAGAGTTCAGACGAAGCTCCACACCTCCAGATCCTGAACGATGAAGTCGTGTCGTTTTGCCTGAGAGGGACGGTTGGAGAAAGGTGTTGCAGGAGTAACTGGATCACGCCGAGTGTGCGATACAGATCCCGAATCCTAGCCACAAGCCGACAACGGACCCCTGAACACACTACACCCACACACACACAGAGAGATGTTATTAAGATGCTCATTCATGTATCTGTCACATGCATGCACTCGTAGTGCATTCAAACTGTATTTAATCAGTTCATGCATCCACTGGGAATCACACGCTTCACATTCAAATAATAATTCACCCTCATATCATTCAGACCGGTTTCAATTCATGAAATATGGAAGCCTGTTTCTGCCACTGAATTAAAAAACATTTTTTTGTGTATCTCACAATACTGAGTTTATATTTCACAATTCTGAGAAAAAAATACAAATATAATCGTAGAAACGATCAGAATCGTGAGATAAAGTCAGAATTACCTTTATACTGGGGTTAAAGGACATTTTATAGTTGCACTTCATTTTTATCTGTTTTTAAGCTGTGCATTAAAAATCATCATCTATTTTTGTTTTTTCTGTAAAGCAGAAGCTCAGATGTGATGTACATTTGTTTGTGAATGTGAATGATTACAGAAGGGTTAGATGCTCAACACAGATTTCTCACACTTCCACATTCAGTGAAAGACAGAAGCTATCGAATAGTTAGCGTAAAAACAACATCCCCTTTAGTTCACTACCGTTCACTAACCTGTGGGTAATTTATGATTTAAAAAATTATTTCATTTATCAGGTGTGCATCTAATTGATCAAAAAGTGAGAGTAAAACATTAATAATGCTGCAAAGAGATTTCTATTTCAAATAAATGCTGTTCTTGACTTTTTTTCTTTCTGTTCATCTGTGAATCCTGAAAAATAAATGTATGTACAAAAAAGCAGCACGACTTGTTTCAACATTATAATACATCAGAAATGTTTTCTTGATATTATCTTATGATTTCTGAAGATCATGTGACACTGAAGACTGGAGTAATGATGCTGAAAAATACAGCTGCACATCACAGAAATCTACATTACAGTTTCAACACAGATCCACATAAGAAAACAGCTGTTTTTAGATTATAATAATATTTCAATTTATTTTACAGTATTTTTGATCAAATAACTGCAATTCGTTGATGACAAAGGCAGAAGAGACAGAAGAACAGAAACATTGACCATAAGGTGGAGATGCTAATAGCGCTTTACGAATCAGAGTCCGCGATGAGATGATGCACCAGACCTGTGATACAGCTCTGGTGTATATTGGTTTAACTATGTGTGTATCTGATTGAAAGGACTTCACCCTCCTCCTCCCATCCTGCATAGAGGTCCAGGGAAATCCTCTCACAAATTAGGAGTTTTCTCCCACTCCAGCGGAGAGATCCTGCAGAAGAAACACAAACACAGGTCAGAACCAGATCAAAACCAGATCCAGAACAGGAACCACGAACTGGAATGCCGTAACCCCGGAACCGGAACGGAACCAGAACCAAGACAAGAAACCGGAAACCAGAAGCAGAGAAGCGGTTCGGTGGTCAGGTGGTCAGTAGTCAGGTCAGCAGGCAGCCAATTCCTGATAAACTCTGGATCCTGATAGCTGTAGAGGTAATCGTCTCTCACCGTCCCCGTAGGCCAGTAGCTGCTGATCTCTTGAACCCGGACTCCGAGGGAAAACGCCTCCAAAAACCTGATGGATTCCTCAGATCTTGATGTTGCTCTTATGATGTACATTTTGATTGTTTAAAAGCTCCTTATGAATGAAGGTGCTGAAACAGCCCTTAGGTTGCCTGTTCAAACTATAATAACATTTTTGAACGTTTTTTATTGAATGATAGAAATGAATGAATGATATAGAACTGGAAAAAGCACTATTTGTGCGATTTTGTTTCAATTATTTTATTTTTATTATGGTGCTGTTATTGAATTTATTGCTAAAATGTTAGCTCAAGTTTAGGAATTTAGTTTTAGTCTATTTATTTGGTTTTGGTTTTGTGACGATGTCTATGTAGTTTTAAGTAAGCATGTCAAACTAAAATGAAAATGAGATCACGCGGCCTTGGAAACTAGCCGAATAAAATATGTTATTTTATTAATATTTTAACGGTCGTTAATATTTATATTTATTAATATTATCTGAGTTATGTTTATTTTATTAATGATTATCAGCCATAATTTACTTATTAATATTTAATATTTATTTTTAAATATTTTATTTCAGTTAACAGTATTTGGTTGTAAATAAGGATTAACATTTTTTTTAAACGGTTGTAGTTAAGTTGTAAATAAGCATGATAAGAATGTTTTCTGATGTGCCATTATGTTATGACCAATAGGTATCAAAACTTTTTTAAAATATTTTACGTTCAATGTTATACATTTGCAAATGTTAACTTTTCACCAATACGTACGTTTAGAAAATGTTACATTAACATCCACTAAAAGGTTTCACAAAAAAATGAAATACTGACGTAGCATCTAAATATTTGTTTGTTGTGGCTGCAGTACCTGGCTTAAAAACATTATAAAGACCAGAACATTCTCCACTCGCATTTTCATAACGATATTACCTGATTTGAGAACTACACATTCTTTCATTTTTTCATTAGGGGACACTTGACCTAAAAATCATTTTCTCTTAATTTCATCTCCCTCGAATTGTTTTTTTTCTTCTGTTGCACATAAAAGAAAATATTTTGAAGAATGTTCATAATCAAACGGTTGCTTTTGGAAAAATAAATAAATACTGTGGAAGTCATTGGAGCAAGTCGGAAACTTTTTTCTTTCTTTGAAAATTCACATTTACGTCAATGCATTCGGCAGATGTTTTTATCCATCGCATTCAAACTGTAGATTTGATCAGTTCATGCACTGACTGGGGTCAACAAAGCAATGATTTTGACTGTCCTGATGCAGAACATGGTAACACAGTTTAATGAAAAACAGTGAGTTTTTATTAGAAATCCCAGTAAACCAGTGCTATCCAGACGCGCTGCCAGCACTGCAAGACACACACAAAACCCCAAAACAATTCAACACGTGATCACAGATATTAAATAGAGTAAAAAAAAACAATCAGTAGTAAGTCAAATCACAAATCACACAGCATAAACATTCCCCACTTTTCCTAAACCACGTTAAGCCTGACACACAGTAAACCATTAAGTGCTTTTTTGAAATAGACAGACTACAGCTGGAATGTCCCGCACAAGGGCCTCAGCGGCGGTATACAGTAGTACGAAGGGACTTCGTTTCAAATCTAGTGTGTTCTGTCCGCCTACACAGGCTTGAGGAGCCGTGCGTTCAGGTTCTGTCCAGGCACCCAGGAACACTCACAGTTACTGGAAACGGGAACTCAACCCCTTAACATGCCTCAGCTCGTTTTCCTTTATGTTGTCCCTGCATCCACGTTCGTTCGTTTAGCAGAAGCTCCAAACGAGGAACAGAACGGCTTCTGTTAAAGTCAACAGACGAGTTCCGGCAGTTTGAGCGCTGGAACCAGCGGAGAGTTCAGACGAAGCTCCACACCTCCAGATCCTGAACGATGAAGTCGTGATGGAGGCTGAGAGGACGGTTGGAGAAGGTGTTGCAGGAGTAACTGGAGCCGCGATACAGATCCGAATCCAGCCACAAGCCGAACGGACCCCTGAACACACACACACACACACACACAGAGAGATGTTATTAAGATGCTCATTCATGTACTGTCATGCATGCAGTGCATTCAAACTGTATTTAATCAGTTCATGCATCCACTGGGAATCACACGCTTCACATTCAAATAATAATTCACCCTCATATCATATTCAGACCGTTTCAATTCATGAAATATGGAAGCCCTGTTTCTGCCACTGAAGTTAAAAAAATTTTTTTTGGTATCTCACAATACGAGTGTTATATTTCACAATTCTGAGAAAAAAATACAAATATAATCGTAGAAACGATCAGAATCGTGAGATAAAGTCAGAATTACCTTTATACTGGAAACAGGCTTCTATAGTTGCACTTCATTTTTATCTGTTTTTAAGCTGTGCATTAAAAATCATCATCTATTTTTGTTTTTTCTGTAAAGCAGAAGCTCAGATGTGATGTAATGTTGTGTGAATGTGAATGATGACAGAAGGGTTAGATGCTCAACACAGATTTATCACACTTCCACATTCAGAAAGCAGAAGCTACGAATAGTAGCGTAAAACAACATCCCCTTTAGTTCACTACCGTTCAAACCTCTGGGGTAATTATGATTTAAAAAATTCTTTCATTCATCAAGGATGCATTAAATTGATCAAAAGTGAGAGTAAAAACATTAATAATGTTGCAAAAGATTTCTGTTTCAAATAAATGCTGTTCTTTTGAACTTTCTGATCATCTGTGAATCCTGAAAAATAAAATTGTAAAAGTGTAAAAAAGCAGCAGGACTATTTTCAATATTGATAATAATCAGAAATGTCTCTTGAGTATATTATTATGATTTCTGAAGATCATGTGACACTGAAGACTGGAGTAATGATGCTGAAAATACAGCTGCACATCACAGTAAAATACATTACAGTTTAACACATATTCACCTAGAAAACAGCTGTTTTTAGATTATAATAATATTTCAAATTTTATTACAGTTATTTTGATCAAATACATGCATTCTTGATGAGCAGAAGAGACAGAAGAAACATTGACCAAAGCCTGGGATTGACCATAAGGTGGAAAGCTAATAGCACTACGAATCAGAGCCGGATGAGATGATGCACAGACTGTGATAAAGCTCTGTTATTGGTCTAATGGTGTGTAATGATGAAGTGATCTGCAGAGAGTCCAGGAATCCTCTCACAAAGTAGGAGTTTTCTCCACTCCAGCGGAAGATCTGCAGAAGAACCAAACACAGGTCAGAACCAGAGTCAGAACCAGATCCACACACTGAGAACTTGATCTTTTACCCGAATCTGGAACCGGAACCGGAACCGGAACCAGATCCAGAACAAGAACCGGAAACTGGATCCAAGAAGCGGTTTGGTAGGGTAGGTGGTTTATTTAGGGTGGTAGGTAATTCATGAGAGTATGGAATAGATGATGTATATGGACTGAAGCTGTAGAGGGTAGTCTGTAGCTGTTGAGTTTGAGTGGATGCTGGGTTTGTGCTGATAAGAGGTGATGATCCATCAGATCAAGATGTTACTTTGATGGTAAAAGCTATATGATATGAATGTGCTGAAACAGGCTTAGTTTTCCTGCAAAATATAATACATTTTTGACTGATGATATATGATTTGTTTTTGTTGAAAATGTATTAGTTTTTTTGCTTTTTTTTGTTTTTTTTTGGATTTTGTTTGTTTGTAAAGCACTATATTTTAATTTATTTAAATATTAGCTAAAGTTTTAGGAATTTAGTTTAGTCTATTTTTATTAGGTTTTGTTTTGTTTAATATGTCTATGTAGTTTTTAGTACAGCATGTCAAACTAAAAATGAAAATGAGAAACGCTGCCTTGGAAACTAGCTGAATAAATATGTTATTTTATTAATATTTTATAACGTTATTAATATTATATATTTTATTAATATTATATGATGTTATTTTATTATTGATATCATAAATAATTTACTTTATTAATATGTAATATTTATATTTTAAATATTTAATATAGTTTAAAATATCTCTTTATAGTTAACATTTATTTTATTTTAAATAATGGATTTTTTTTTAAACGGTTTTAGTTAAGTGTAATAAGCATTGATTCCCAAGAACTGATCAAAACCAGACTCTGAATGCAATGCAAGGTGTTTTGGATAAAATCATCTGCCGAATGCATGAATGTTAAGATGCACTTTATTTAGCACATGTTAAATACCGACTTGGCTTTCACCAAAATGTAATATAAGTGGCAAAATACAATTGCTTGCTTTATTTATATTTAGTGAAACTATATGCAGATATTCAGGGTTTGATGCATGCTGCATATAACATGAATAATGCATGTGCATGTCATCTAGCTGCATATGCCATGCATAATGCTTTGGATGAATGCATGAATGTGAACACTCTACCTGCTTGTCCGTTTATATGTTTAAATTCATGAATGTTATGTCTAACTCTCTCATCTGTCGGTATAGTGTGGTCAGGCTGGTGCCGTGCTCCGCGGTGCTGTACACCAGCTTCCAAGGGTAACCCTGCGTCCGTGCCGGGATGTGATTCATCAGCTGTGAACATATATCACACACATCAATCCATGCACTGCACACTTCCATCTAACACAACACGCAGTGCATCTATTTTACCAGTGCATGCATGATTTCACAAAAGCGCATCACTCACTTGTTCTAGATGATGCTCTTTCAGAATCTGACTGTGGTCTGTTAAAACGGGCAGCAGGTCATCAGATTCAGAGTCTGCGGAGCTGCAGACACGCTGGGACGGCTCTTATGCCTCTTCTTTTTCTGTTTGATGGTGTTGATATGAAGAGAGGAAGAGGAGAAACATCAGTTAATCCAGAAGCACATGCATGCTCTGCTCCTCTCTCTTTCTCTTCTATCAGAGCGGCACGTGTTGGTTTCTCAATGCAAAGCTAAATCTCTTCTAAACTCACCTCCACAAAAGGCTCCTCAGATTTATTGGCATAGTATAAGATCTTAATGCTCTGCTGCAGTGGCCTCATGTTGACTGATTCTCTCTGATCTGCTGTAGCTCCTCCTGTGCTGAACTTTCTGAGTGTGTTCTGAACTTTCAGCCTGTTTATACAGTGTTTCTCCTCCTCGCTGGTCCATCTCTCCGCCCTCGTCTCACATTTCAGCTGCACTTTCGTTTTAGCAAAAACACGACAGAACAGGAAGATCTTTCCAAATATGGTCTGATTTAAAAAAACGCTTGGTTTTTCACCTTCACCCACAGCGAGATACATTCATTCATGAGACCTCTCGCAAAACAGAATTGCATTTTGCGTGCATTTGTGTGGCTTTCTCTGTTTGTTTGTTTTTGACTGGAAAAAAAAAGAATAGAGAAAGACTCAAACACTAACAATCACTTTATTTTATTATCTTTGGCGTACACTTATGGTTTTTATGAATATTTTCGTATTTTCTGTTTTTGTTTTAATTTTAGTTAAAGTTTTGGTAAATCAGTTTTAGTGTTTTTATTTCAGTTTAAGTGATGAAAACGAGAAATGCTGCATTGGCAAGAAAATACTAAAAAGCATGTCGCCGCTCGCATTTAGGAGAGGGAAAGTACATTCATAAATTCATCTTTTTAATACCTCGAGCTGTGAGGGTTTGTATTTCTATTAATGCATTACAGGAGGAACCTAAAAAAGCTGGATCATTCTATAATTTAGGGTACATTTCATGTCTATTAAATCTAAGTACATTTCTCACATATGTATTCCGTGCACCATTATTTTCAGTTTGCTTGAAATTGCCTTAATCTCCAGTAGATTAGAGTTCAAAATAATCAAAATGAGCTGTATTTAATTTCTTTCGACAACCCAGATACCTTAGATAAATAGAGTTTAAATTGAAAATATTTCATTTTACCCATGTGCACAAAAATTCTGTCAACTGTTATTAACCAAACACTTAAAAAACTAAAAACAAAACCATGATGTGACGTTGTTTTCTGCAATATTAAAACACACATTCAAATTTGAGGTTAACCTAATCCGGAAAAGGCCTGCACTGAAATCATGAGTCAAACATGCTTTCTTTGTCATATAAAGATGCTTTTTAATGATTAAGCTTGGCAAATGATAAATATCAAGTGAAACCAATAGCTGTTTCATTGAGAAAGCACATCGTTAATGTACCCTAAATTATATAAAACATACATTTTATGATGAAAGAACAACATCTGAGCTGACCTCAAACTCTAGAACTACATTTCTGTCTTTTATGTAATTGTTTTATTGGTTTCATTTTTGTTTTGTCCAGCAGCAGCAGAAGAAAATAAACTCATAATCTGACTCATAATTCTGAATTGTGCGCAGCATGAATCACTCACCTCCCATTGTTCGGATGCAGAATGACTGAGAAAAGAGTCGATCACACTGAGCGCGTGGACCCTGAGGAAGTCCTGTCTGCTGCTGTGTTTGCTGTAGATGGTCTCTGGGGACCACTGGACGAAGAACGTGTACAGGTGATCCACTCTAAAGGGAAGCAGAAAACACGCTTGAGAAACTGAACTTTGCTTGCTTTCGTCAAATCATACGAGCGTTCACATAAACCAGAACTCAGATGCAATGCATGCAAACCCACGTGTGTTTGGCTGATCAGCTGCAAACTGACCAAATGCATTAAATCTGACCTCAAAACCTTGTGTGAAAGTGCCCTCAGTTCAGCAGACTCTAAAGCATTTACTCGAGAAATGCATGCTATTACTGGAAGTTTACATTCAGTGCACGTCAGACTTCAGTTATGCAACGCGCAGACATGCCAGCACATCTGGAAGTGATATTAAATCCACTTTCCAGCACACACAAGGGAAAGTGAAAACAATCCAGGATTATTCCACACTGTGTAAGGAACAGTAGCCGGGGCCTTCACTGGAACTCAGCATGAACCGAAATAGGAAAGAGCTGCTATTCTGTGCCAAAGATCGACGTAATGTGCTGTGCATCTAAGACTATTCTTCAGAATGAATTTACATCCACTTCCCAGCACGCTTGAGGGGAAGAGAGAACAATCCAGGATTATTCCACACTGTGTAAGGAACAGTAACAGAGGCCTTCACTGGAACTCAGCATGAACCAAAATAGGAAAGAGCTGCTATTCTGTGCCCAAACTCTATGTAATGTGCTGTGCATCCGAGCCTCTTCATTATACAAATAGAAAGAATTTAAAATAAGAAAAGATAGAAAGTGTGTTAATGTGTTGCATGCTTATGAAACATTCAGAATTTAATTTTAAGTACAAATCTCTTTGACTTCAATGCCATCAAAATAATTCAAGAATTAACTATAATGCATTACAGATAAATTAGATTAGATTTCTGGAAATACCTCATATATGAAAACATGTTTATGGGTAATTCATACAAAACACAGAATGCACTATAAAAACTACACTTGCTGCATATACAGTACATGCAATGTATTACATTTTATTTCCATGTTCCTTAAATTCCTCAAATTCCACTCTTAAATAAAAAGGTTTCAAAGGGGGTTTTTATAATTAACAATTATCAAGATGCGAGTCACTCTCAAACTAGTGTTATTTTAGTATCACTGATACACTATTATAGCTTGCGTTAATATTTTGATACATTTTATTAAGTTCATTAAATATTAATTTATTAATATAATTATTTTTATTATTTTATATATTTTTATTTATTTATTTAAATACTTATTTAAAAAAAAAAGTATTTATTTATTTAATTTTTATTTATTAGTTTTTATTTTTTATTATTTTCGTACTTTACGTTAAACTAAAAAAGAGAAAAATGTTACTTTGGCATCTAGATTAAATAAGGTTTATTATATTTTATTTTATTTCAGTTAATGTTTATTTTATTTCAAGTAACTTTTTTATGGTTTTAGTTTTAGTTTGCAATTAATTTTTTTTTTTTTTTTTTTTTTTTTTGCAATTAATTTTTTTTTTTTTTTTTTTTTTTTTGGTTATTGTTACATGAAATGCATACAGAACTTAACTCCCCCAAAGAACCTTTCACTGATTGGTTCTTAGTTCTTAACTATTTTTTTGTTATTATGAAGGACATTTTAATAATTTAAAGAACTCTTTTGCACTGTAAGTGCAGTTAAAAGATTCACAGATGTTAAAGGTTCTTAATAGCATCATCAATGCTGATAAAACAAGCTTTATTTGTAGACTGAGACTCAGCAGTGAAGCTGACTGTAAGTGACTGTGAGTTACTTACTCTCCCACGCTGTACACGACTCCCATGTTGATCAGAAGAGCTCAGACTGCAGGCGCTGAAGAAGACCGAGGCTCATATACTGTATATCCACTCTGAACGCTGTGTTTTTATACCTGCGCTGAGCTGAGATAAGCTGCTTTCAGTCACACAGCCGTTACACATTAACTTCAGTCTGGAGTTCTGCTGCCAGAGAGATAAAGTCCTAAAGTAACAACACAAGAAGGAAACATCAGCTGCTTCTGAGCACGTCTCGTTTCAGGTCAACATGAAACACTGTTTACTCGTGAATCCTGCGTGAACAGCATCAGCCAGCTCCAGAAACACACCACCCTCCGATCTGACCTGGAAACAGACGGAAGCTTTCAGGATTTTGACCATTTTAAAACAAAGGAAACTTAAACGAAGAAGCTACTATCAGAGATATCTGTGATTATTCAGATGCACTGTAAATAAATGAGTGTCAGCTTTCCACTCAAGCTGAAGACACACTTCTCAAACCAGTGTTATTTTAATATCACTGATATACTGTTATAGCTTTTTTATATTTTGAACATTTTTTTAATGTATTAAATATTAATTTTTAATATTTATTTATTTATTTTCTATTTATTTAATCCTCTGGACTCAAGCTGAATGCAAACATTTCATTATAATTCTGAATTGTGAGCAATATAAATCAGTTTTTGGACTTTTCCCGAATCATTTTATTAATGTATTAAATATTAATTAATTTTATCTATCTATCTATCTATCTATCTATCTATCTATCTATCTATCTATCTATTTAAATATCTATATCCTATATTGTTTTATTCATTTTTATTTATTAGTTTTAGTTCATTTATTTTTAGTTATTTTACTACTTTATTAGATACTTTTATATTTTATTTTATTTCAAGTAACACAAATGTTTTTATGGTTCTAGTTTTAGTTAACTATAATAATCCTGGCTAAAATTCACACCCATTTCTCAATTTCCGACAAAATTTGCAATTAAAAAAACTGCAAAATAGAAGCATTTTTTATTTATCCTTGATGTTTTTGAAAATCATTAAATTATATGCATTATTATTTGCTGTTTTAGATTTCTGGAAGTTGAGTGATTTTTTTTATAATTATGTTAACTTTCCTATGTAATTATTTATTTATTTATTTATTTATTTTTGAAGCAGAATTATTGAGTAAAGCGTCAACCACACTGTTTTTAATTTGATTTCAGGTAAGCAGTAAACAGATGCATTTACGTTCTCAGAAGCTGAATATACACAGCAGGCCGTGTGAAGCACTATAACAAGATGATGATACTTTTGGGGTTCTCGAGAAACAGGAAGGTGTCAGAATGACGCATCTTGGTGAATGTACGCAGTTGGCAAACCCTCAGAAGACTTGAAGGGTAACCACACACCGTCTGTCAGTGGGCAGCGCCTCAAACACTGATGATATGCCCTCCTCAGGAGTAAATGATACGCGCAGCTTGTTTGTTTGTTTTTCTTCCAGACTACAGTCTCAGTGACGCCTCTTGTGTTTTGGGGAATTTCTGCAAATGTACTCAAACTGACAGAAAGCACAGATATCAATCAGAACACAACACAACTCAGAGATAAGAGAGCACACACAACGGAGCTCAGATGCATTTCTCATGAGCACTAACTCTGAAGTGATTTAGTCAATATCACAGATACGGTGTCAGTCTATTACACACAAACAGGTGTGTGTTGAGGAATTACATCAGACGATATGCAGGTCTGTGCAGGAAAGATCTGAACCAAAGGACAAAGCCGTGTGTGTTTATATGGATGCTGTTATAATAACTATATTACAGTTTTTCTCGATTCGTAACACACTATAACTGATTCGTTCCTGAAACAAAGACACAATTCTAACACATTTCACCTGTTTTCACACACACTAAGGACCTGTTGTTGATTTTTCTGAAGTGAATAACGTTACGTGGATCGTGCTTCACAAGCTGTTTTATTTACGGTATAAATGATTGGAAATAATAGTTAACATTTTCAAGTCCATTCATTATTTGTAGCACGCAAGCCACCCAATAATCACAGCTTTGTGCTTTGTTAAAGTGCCTTCAAATTTATGATAGAATATATAGAATAAAAGTGTTTTTATGCTCTTTAATTTGTAGTGAGATAATTCGTCAGTATAGTGGCATGTGAATTAATGATATTTCCCCACTAATATTTGCAGCAAGAAATAAACATATTTGAATGCATGTTAAATAAATCAGAAGTATTTACAGTTTTTTACAGATGCTAGGACACATTTCTCAATACTTAGGTCGATTTTGCAGAACTCTTCACACAGTGAGCACAAAAGAAGTCTATGTGGGCTAAACTGAGGATCAATTATCATTGCTTTGGCACAAAATGCATTCAATGACTACATCTCTCAACTTTCATGAATTCTTTTCTCACTTAGACACAACAACTGCCAAAACTCTTTGTACGTACAGGCCAATTTGCACATGCTTACATACTGTTTTCAAAACTGTTAAACTTATGTTCAAAACAATAACATAATACCAAACTGAATAAGACAGCAATTTGCTACATTTCTACAAATGTATATTCTACAAAAATAATATTTTAATTAAATATATTTTAAATCTTAAAAATGAAATGCTATAAAAACAATTATAAATATGACCATCCACATGATCAAATGTCCCTCCTGGACCCAGTGAATGCTGGATGCCTGGATATATCAGCAGAAGATCGCCAGGGATGGATCAGGCATGCCAGAAGATTCTCTCCTAGGTGTATTGCTCTAGATGACATAAGATGTGATGTGGATGAGAACCTGTGGCCAAATGGAGAAGACCGAGTAGATTAGCATTACTATTGTATCTGTATCAGTGGATGGTGTGTATACAAATTCTTGTATTTTGGAATTAATAAAAATAAATAAACGACATAAAATATTGAAGAATTCTGCATCATGTCTGATTCATTCCAGTAACATATATTGCAGTGACTTATAAACAGAGATGTGTCCTTGTTTTACACAAGAAATCATTGTATAATGCTACATGTTGTTAGTGTTTTTTAGGTCATTGTTTTGTCCGGCCAGTGCAGGGCTCTATTCATTCCCTCGTTTCAACTAATAGTTCCCCTGGCCTCAGCACGCCCCAAACTGCCCGGACCCACGTGCACCTGCATACTCTTCTGGCAACAGAGAAAACTGTACACTCATAGAAGTCATGACCTGTGTTCATCTACTCTAGATCTGAATCAGTGTGTGTGTGTGTGTGTGTGTGTGTGTGTGTGTGTGTGTGTGTGTGTGTGAGATAGAGTGTGTGCGTGTGTGAGTGTGTGTGTGTGTGTGTGTGTGAGAGAGTGTGTGTGTGTGTGTGTGTGTGTGTGTGTGTGTGTGTGTGTGTGTGTTTGTGTATGTGTGTAATCTGTGTGTGTGTGTGTGTGTGTGTGTGTGTGTGTGTGTGTCTGTCTGTGGTTCTGTCTGTCTGTGTGTTTGTGTCTGTGTGTGTGTGTCCTGTGTCTGTGTGTTCACTGTGTGTGTATTTGTGTGTGTGTGTGTGTGTGTGTGTGTGTGTGTGTGTGTGTCTTTGTGTGTGTGTGTGTGTGTGTGTGTGTGTGTGTGTGTGTGTGTGTGTGTGTGTGTGTGTGTGTGTGTGTGTCTTTGTGTGTGTGTGTGTGTGTGTGTGTGTGTGTGTGTGTGTGGTGTGTCTGTGTGTGAGCATGAGTTGTGTCTGTCTGTCTGTGTGTTTGTGTCGCGGTGTGTGTGTGTGTGTGTGTGTGTGTGTGTGTGTGTGTGTGTGTGTGTGTGTGTGTATGTGTGTGTGTCTGTCTGTCTGTGTCTGTGTGTGTGTGTGTGTGTGTGTGTGTGTGTGAGTGTGTGAGTGTGTCTGTCTGTCTTTCTGTGAGTGTGTGTGTGTGTGTGTGTGTGTGTGTGTGTGTGTGTGTGTGTGTGTGTGTGTGTGTGTGTGTGTTTGTGAGTGTGTGCATGTGTGTTTGTGAGTGTGTGTGTGTGTGTGTGTGTGTGTGTGTGTGTGTGTGTGTGTGTGTGTGAGAGTGTGTTTGTGAGTGTGTGTGAGTGTGTTTGTGAGAGTGTATGTGCGTGTGTGTGTGTGTGCGTTTGTGAGGCTTGACTGATTGCACAGACACTATTGGAGGAGAGCTGGACTGGATGATGACATCACTGAATCATCAGTGACTCTTCTATTGTGTTCTTGCATCACTGACACACTATTTTCTTGTTTGATAGTGTAAAGCTGTTTTGACACATTCACTATTGTCTATAGCACTGTATAATTAAAGGTGACTAGACTTGACTTCTTCTTAGCCTCTCAGTGACTCAGACTCTTCCATCTTTATTTTAATCTTCCTGACAATTTCTGGCATTCCAGAGATAAACAGGGTGGAGTAGACGTGCCAATACATAAACTCCAATCATTATTCTAAAGGTACTGATTCATATCTGCTGTGAGCTTTCAGACTGGCGTAATGAGACGTGATTATCTCAGACGGAGTTTAAGAGAACATCTGCTGAAGTTCATCTATGTTTAACACGCTGTCATTGATTCTCAGTGCTTCTGATCACTCGAAAGACCTCTGATCTCAGTTCAGCCCCACAGCAAAGAAAAATCCAATAAACCAATCCAATCATTTATGCAATATTCTTACATTTTGTTCATATTTTCTGTTCACTTTCCCTTCATTTCATAATGTTTCAGAGTAAACACCTCATCATAAACATAAACAGGTGTTTTTACTAATTCTCCATCTCATTTTTCTGCTTCACAAAGCTCCATAATTCCTCACAACACCAGCAATAGAGGATAATGAAGCTGTTGTTTGGACCAAAATAATTACCGGTTTAATCCAGAAACAAACGGCTCGACTGATGCGAGAATAAGAGTTGGCAGAGCAAACCTACATTGTATTGTGTGGTTGGGAAATGAGAAACTCGGTGGTGGTTTGTGAAACTTAACTTCAGCAGAACTACAAATGGCTTCCTGTGGAACCAGAATAAAAGTACTGTTTGACCGTAAACCATCCCCACCCTCAGGTCATCCGACATTAGTATGAGTTTGTTTCTTCTTCAGATTTGGAGAAATGTAGCATTGCATCACTTGCTCTGCAGTGAATGGGTGCCCTCAGAATGAGAGTCTGATAAAAACATCACAAGTAATCCACAGCACTCCAGTCCATCAGTTAACATCTGGAGAAGACTAAAGATGAAACACATCCAGCATTAAGACGTTTTAACTCAAATACATAGAGTCTATAATCCATAATAACACTTCCTCAGTGAAAAAGTGTTCTGGTGTGAATCAGGAGAGAAATCTGCACAGATCAAGCAGTGTTTAAACAGCTCTAAACAAATATGTGTCTGGATTTTGATGTGAGAGACAACAGCAGATGCACTTTTTCACTGGAGGAAGTGTTATTATGGATTATAGACTCTATGTATTTAGCATTCACTGCTGAGCAAGTGATGCAATGCTACATTTCTCCAAATCTGATGAAGAAACAAACTCATCCTATTCTTGGATGATCTGAGGGTGAGCACATTTACAGCTAATGTTCTATTTCTAGTTTAACGGTCACATTACAACATATTACTGGTTTAGTCTTTATTTTAAATCTTCCGTTTTCTACATCTCCAAATGTCAGATTCTGAAACCTCCTGCAGGGAATGTGCTGAGGATGAATTTCAGCCGCTGTAAGCGTTGTTCATTTGTCTGTAGTAAGCACCTGGTTAAACTAGTTTGCAGCTGGTTAGTGAATAAGATGCAGAACACAATTGTCCCTTGTTCTCATTTTTGACATTAAAGCACATTGAGATGTAATGTTTTTCAGTGATGCAGTGCTGAGAGTAAAGCCTGTCTCATTTAAGGCTGTAATTGCTGGGGCTGAGTGTTTAATAAGTAATGATGTTGAATTTGGTCAACCTACTTGTCCTACTTTATAACCGCAGAGAAACGAATCACCTTTTCCAGTAGATTTCGCTTTCACGTCAATGTGAGCCTACAGTAATTTCCCCGGATGCGAGGAAACCACGGTAACCACTATAGATGTTGCTATAGTGATTTGTTACACCTTAAACGGTTACATTCATCTCAGGACAAAACTTTAGACCATAAAAACGAAGGTGTTTGGATGGAGAGCTTTTAGACTTACTGTACACATCAGAATATCATGTTCTGTCCGACGTTTTTAGGTCCTTGTTATCAGCAGTTCTCGAATGGAGGAGCACAGGCCTGACAGCAGGGAAAATATGATTTTAAATGCAAATAATAAAATGCCATTTAACACATAATTGTGCATAGATAAATTAATAAAGTATGGAGGAGCACATGGAATTAATACAGCTGCAGGCTGCATTTTGATCAAAAGTACAGTATACTGTTGTGAAATATTATTAGAATCTAAAACAGCTGTTTTCTATGTGAATATGTGTTAAACTGTAATTTATTTCTGTGATGCGCAGCTGAATTTTCAGCATCATTACTCCAGTCTTCAGTGTCACATGATCTTCAGAAATCATTCTGATATTATCAAGAAACATTTCTGATTATTATCAATGCTGAAAACAGTCGTGCTGCACAATATTTAAGTGGAAAATGTGATGCATTTTATTTTTCAGGATTCACAGATGAATAGAAAGTTCAACAGAACAGCATTTATTTGAGATAGAAATCTTTTGTAACGTTATTAATGTCTTTAAATTATAATAATATCTCACAATTTTTACTGTGTTTTTTATTAAATAAATGCAGCCTTGATGAGCAGATGAGACTTCTTTCAGAAACATAAAAATAACTTAATTATTCCAAACTTTAGCCCATGTGTGTAGTTCAAAATAGTGCACATGTTTTAAATTGCATGCATGTTTGTTTTTGTCTGTATTGGATGTAGTTATCTGAAGCACGAGTGTTTGATTCTGAATCAATAACACAGAACACAGTTTCAGAGTTAATGTTTAGCCGGCTGGACTGTGCTGCTCATGCGGTGCGTGCAAGGCGTTTATCACGTACCATCTGAAGTCTGGCATGAAGCAATTGCACTTCAATCACTTAAAGACCTTACACTACAGACGAGGTGGAGTATTATATAAACTCAGCACTCTGCCTACAAATCACACATCAGCTGAAATTCTGAGCTCACGCTTTGAAAAAATGTCATCGGTCTTTCCAGACATGGGCAAAGTGATGCATGGGTGCTTTTTACCTTTGAAAAGGTGGGCAAGAGACACCCACAGTGTTTCCAGCAGAGTTCAACGCTGCTGGTTTACTCCAGTGACCTGATTTGGCTTCCCGTCTCAAGCCCACGGCTAACATTCAGTATAATGCATTCTTACAAACATCTTTATAATGCATCTGCATGAGTTACATTTTCTCATTCTCATGCTATATTAAAAAGCAACACCTACAAAAAAGTCCAATGCTTTCCTGCAGAACTGGACTGTAATCTGTAAACTGATTGTTTTCCCCGTGGGTTAAAGGTTTGACATATTGCATGCATTCTATTTGACTGAAATGCTTGTGTTGAAATATTTTTTCTGTCAATTTAGAATCTACCAATGATGGCACTGCTAACATAAAATGTATATTCACTACAAAAATGATGTAACTTCCAAGGGTTGTTCACACAGAACACGTTTTTCCGTTTCACTGCGCTGCTTTCCTGTTTTTTTCATGTAAACGTGAGCTAGACAGACGTGTTTGACGTTGCACAGTCTTTCGCGGCGTCTCTCGCATGAAATTATGTTGTTAAACAAAGTTCAACTTTTAAAAAACACGTCTTTTTTCCTTCGTATTTTTCGAAGCAGAAACATTTTCTGTGTGAAAATCCCCTAAAATATTAGTTTTGGGACACTACCATCACTTATTGCAATTTTCAATCAGAAATTGCTAGTAAATTTCACAAACAATGACAAAGATTGAATTAATCGTGGCATTTTGATGTTGGAAACCTAGCGACTAACTGGTTTGTGTGGATAACAGGTTTCCTGAACGCTCCCCCCATCTGCCATTGGTAAAAGACAAAGATAGCTCCGCCCCTAAACTCACGTGATTGGCTGAGTTGGTGTTCATGGGAGAGACACTTCGGAATCATTTACTTTAACTCCCTAGCAACCACCTAGCCAAGCTTAGCAACCGGAAGGTTTGCAAACACTGAGAAAACTTGCAATATTTACAACAACGGGAAAAATTAAATTTTAAAATTCTGTAACTGTAAGTTTACTATCCCAAAAAATCCTACCTATTTATAATTTTATACTTCATGTTTCTAATTCTATAAGCAGTGTTGGGGAAAGTTACTTTTAAAAGTAATGCATTACAATATTACGTTACTCCCTAAAAAAGTAACTAACTGCGTTACTTAGTTACTTTTTATGGAACGTAATGTGTTGTGTTACTTTTTGCGTTACGTTTTCTCATCTGGGATGGATTTGCTTGTTTGTTTTTAATATAAAAAACTACAACTAAAGTCATTTTTGCTTGTTAGTGTGGTTGAATTGGATCATCAAAGGTCAGCAGCAAAGACATTAGATAATAAAATGGAATCAAATACATAAAGATATTTGTTATTTAACATATTTAATCATTGCATGTTTGCATCATATTCTGAGTTTGCGTTTCACTGTTTTTGTTAATTCTGAGGAACACTGAATGTGTTTTTATGCAGTGAGACAAGTAAATGCATGTTGACATTTAATCTAGAACTACAGTAACATCATGTTCACACACAACACCTCTGCACTTACTCCTGATTTCTCTCACCATGGCAACCGGAGAGCTGTCAGTCAATTCATGGGAAACAAAGTAACTGGTGTTACTTATTTGAAAAAGTAACTGATATTTTGTTGCAAAATTAAAAACAGATGGATTGCAATATCTAAGTCTGATAATGATTATAATGTAAACAAATAGTTGTGACAGCAAATAAATGTGGAAATGAGAATATGAGAAGATATAAAAATATGCAAATATTTGACTAAAGAGATGAACTGAAGTTCAAAGTAGAGGGGGAAAAATGAAGATGTGAAAAAGGATGTGAAACCTGTGGAGAAAGCAAGTCTGAGTTGCACAAAGATAACTTGATATTTTATGTCTATGAGGAAGGAAAGCACCTGCTGAAACCTTCATTTATTTGAAGTAATTAGTTGATTACTGGAGGTTTCTAGGTCATAGAAGTGCTCTGTCAGACACACTGGTGAACTCCTGCGGTTTTAACAGGTGAGCTGTATCTGTGCTCTCACGTCTCAGCTGAGTGAATAATATCACACGCAGGCTGTGAAACAGAGAGAGTGAACCTGTTCGAGAACACAGTCTCACACTGAAACACACAATAGACGTTTATACACAACACTTCTCATCAATTTAACATATCCTTAACGCTGAATAAAAGTATTAATTTCAGGGGTTTTTTTTCTTTTTGAAAGAAGGCAAAAATAGTCAACATTGATAATAATCAGAAATGTTTCTTGAGCAGCAAATCATCATATTTTCATGATTTCTGAAGATCATGTGACACTGAAGACTGGAGTAATGATGCTGAAAATACAGCTGCGCATCACAGAAATAAATTACACTTTAACAGAGATTCACATAGTAAACTTATGTTTTAAATTGTAAAAATATTTATCTATTTTTACTGTATTTATGATCAAATAATTGATGAGCAGAAGAGACTTCTTTCAAAAACATTAAAAAAATATGCCAAACTTTTGACTGGTAGTGTGTGTCTGAAATAAAAACAGAATATAATGAGAAATTAAAATAAATATAAAGGAAATATATTTTGCTGATACACCATGCATGCACTATAAAAAGCCATAAAGTAATATAAGCTGGATTGTAGATGATTATTATCCCACATTCTGCTCAAGTTTCTCAAGAGCCCCATCTTGTGGTCTTCCACTGGAACAACAACACGTTTCACAGAAGTTCTTACAGGACCTTGATGTTAAAAGCTTTGCTCCATGAAGTTAATCTCTTTCAAGACTAATCCAGCTACCGAACTAATCTTATTCACTGACATTTAATCTCAAAGGAATTCAAAAAGCCTCATCTCATATGCAACACATTGCCAGTGAAAGTGACGCTTGTGAAAGTGTGTTATTATTTGCGTATGTTTCTTGTGCACACAGTGAGCCTCATGTAACATGCTGGCAGAGGATGCACGAGATAAAAGGAGCGGAAATATTTCACAAGCTGTGAATTGATTGCACACTAAACCTGTCAACACAATTAAAGAACAGTTCACTGCTAATTATCCCCCTGTGATTGAAGCAGAATGGCTTTGATCACTCTGATTCAGAGAATCGGGACCACATCAAAGTTTGCTTGCATTTTGAAATCAAATCTTCATCATCATCTATATACTATACAGTACACTAGTGTACTATTAAAACCAAACGAGTAGGTCAAGCTCATTATTGTTCGTTTGACAAAGGATTTCGATGACAGATTAGAGTTAAGGATTTTCTATTTGCCAGGATTATTAAATTAAATCTCTAATCTATTGCAACGGCCAAACACTTGTCAACATCTTAGTGATTGTCCAGAACTCACTCTAAGGCGTTAAATGCATTGGCTACTTTATTTAGCAGCACCCTAGCAACCACTTCAACACCTTAGCAACAATGTAGCACAAAGCAGAACTGATTTCAAACCCAAGGCTTCTACTGTGGAAGTCCATAACTCGCATTTCTGAGAAAAAAGGCAGAATTGTGAGATATAAACTTTTTTCTTGCAATTCTGAGTTTAAGTCTCACAATTCTCACTTTTTTCTCACAATTCTGTTTTTTTTTTCTCAGAATCCTAAGTTAATATATCTCGCAATTCTGTTTTTCTCGCACAATTTTCTCACAATTCTGAGTTAATATTTTGCAATTACACTTTTCTTAGAATTGTTATGAAAAAAGTTGCAATGACCTTTTTTCTTCTTTTAATCCCACAGTGGAAAAAAAAGCTTCCGTATTCTACTGCATAAACTTCAAACGTCAAATCTCTTTTCAAACTGCATCATATTCAAATCACTCAAGGCAAATCTTCCAGTTCAAGTCGACTTTGTCAGGCCAGCGTTCAGAGATGCCTGGCTGATGTTTGTCCTTTCATCAGTGATTTGTCTGTAAATCTTTGAGCTTTGGAATGCCGTTGATCTGCTCCCATATTGAACTCAGCGTGAGTTTCTGCTCAGCCTTGCTTCAGGGATTGTGTTTGCCAGCGAGGGAATTTATTTTGGCAGCTATAAGCTGTTTTTTTCCATGCAAAGGAGACTTCAGTGACCTTATCTCCACGGGAGGTACCTATGATGAAAACTAACAGCTCACCAGCGGTGGTGGGGCGTTGTTGTGCTTGTTGGAAGATAATCTTGTTGTTGTGGTTGAATTAATTTCTCTTAAAAACCTTATTCTGAGAATAAGAATATGTCAGTCTTCGGCTCATGATTCTGTCTGCTCTCCACAGATGAACAGCTTTAGTTTAGTCTGTCTCCTTCTGTGCACGGGAGTGGCTTCCTTCAGATTTGAGGAGTTGACACAATATGTGAACAGCCATGAAGAGGAATTTATCGAGGTATTTCTTTGTTACATCTCTATGATACCCGCTGATCTTGTGTCACTGACAACATCCATCTACTCCAGTGACGTCTTCATGACTCTTTATTGATGCGCCTCATCTCTGCAGAAATGTAACACAATCAGCTGCAGATTGTAGAAGATGCAGTTATTAATTTGAGCTCAGATAAGATGCCTCAGGATTGTACAGTGTCTTTTTCTTTGATGGTTTAGTGTCGGCTGTTGATGTAGAAAGAGTCCTGCATGTGACGCAGGGACTCAAATATATTTTATTACATCTATGAATTAAGACTTTGTCCCCTCGTTTTATGAATCGTTCCCTCTTTAGGAAATCATGGCCATGATTTACTAATCCTTCACTCGTTTTAGTTAATTATTTCCTAATTTTAGTAAATCGTTAACTCGTTTTAGTTCATTGTTTCCTAATTTTAGTAAATCATTCACTCGTTTTAGTAAATCGTTAACTCGTTTTAGTTAATTCTTTCCTAATTTTAGTAAATCGTTAACTCGTTTTAGTTAATTCTTTCCTAATTTTAGTAAATCGTTAACTCGTTTTAGTTAATTCTTTCCTAATTTTAGTAAATTGTTAACTCGTTTTAGTTAATTGTTTCCTAATTTTAGTAAATCATTCACTCGTTTAGTAAATCGTTAACTCGTTTTAGTTAATTCTTTCCTAATTTTAGTAAATCCTTCCCTTGTTTTAGAAAATTGTTTCCTAATTTTAGTAAATCGTTAACTCGTTTTAGTTCATTGTTTCCTAATTTTAGTAAATCATTCACTCGTTTTAGTAAATCGTTAACTCGTTTTAGTTAATTGTTTCCTAATTTTAGTAAATCATTCACTCGTTTTAGTAAATCATTAACTCGTTTTAGTTAATTGTTTCCTAATTTTAGTAAATCGTTAACTCGTTTTAGTTAATTGTTTCCTAATTTTAGTAAATCGTTAACTCGTTTTAGTTAATTGTTTCCTAATTTTAGTAAATTGTTTACTCATTTTAGTAAATCGTTAACTCATTTTAGTAATTTATTCATTGTTTTAGTAAATCATTCACTTGTTTTAGTAAATCATTCTCCTGTTTTTAAAATCATTAGTTTTAATAAAAAAAAATTATTTATAAATGAATTTATTAAATTAAATAAATGAATTAGTCTATTTTGTTTTTAATTATTTTAGCACTAAACATTAAGCTAAATGAAAATGAGGAAGGCAACTAGTTAAAACAAACTACATAGTTACATATGTCTACATAGGTTTGATTAATTTGGTTTCAGTTACTTTAGTACATCAATTTAATTGGGAAATAAAAAAATAAAAAAAATTAAAATGAGAAACTTTGCCCTGGCAACTAGCTGAAATAGTTCATATTAACAAAACAAATATTAATAATGTTTTATTTCAGTTCATGTTTATTTTGTTTATCATGTTTATTAATGGCTTTAAGTAGAGTTTTAGTTAACTATAATAACCTTTAATAAATAAATAAATACATAAACGTTTACACTTAAGATTTTTATATAAAGTGACAATAAAGTACACACTAAAAAGGGACATTTCAAGTCAAAAAATAAACATTAACTGAAACAAAAATAAAATATTATTTTAATTGAATACTAAAAATGTTCCTCAATGGCGAGGCTATTACAGGTCATACTTTATATGAGAATCTATCTGAGCTGGGCTCTGAACTTGCTTGGTGTGTGGATTCTCTTTTGTTCTGTACTTCTGCATCCAGGATCCACAGCACTAGCACGTTGAGCATCAGCGTCACAGTCACCTGTGTCTCGTAGTGTTTGCCGTGGAGCCGGATCTGATCCGTGAGCGACGTCACAGGCAAGAGCATCATCACGCTGCCCAGCGGAGGCTCCGACGACGGCCTGCATTCACAGAACGAGAAGATCAGCAGGTCCCCGGAGCCCCTGCGTCTGTCTAGAGCTGCTCTTCACGCACACACATTCACGGTTTCATGTCTTGTTTTTCAGATACAGCTACATGGAGCGAACCAAGCTGTTCAACGCCTTCCTGCAAGAAGTGTCTCAGATCGAGAAGCACTCATATAAACACATCTCTTCATTACTAATGCCAACAAAACCAATTAAACAAGAGTTTTGCATGTTTTTATCAGTGTGAGTGAAATATGAACAAACCTCCAGAATATAGAGAGGCATTCTGTTGTACTGTATGTAAGAGAAAAAACTCTTTCAATACATGTATTGTAATTGAAATCTACAGATGCAAATAGATAAAGTGCAATAAAATAAAAACTCAAATGTGTATTACGGATGTTTTCTTTCCATTAGATTGAAATAATTCATCTTATGGAGTAAAATATACACTTTATGAAACAGAACAATACTGTCAAAAACTATAAAGTGCTATAAACTAAGATATATATATTGCAAACTAAATCTACAGATGCAAATAATGCATTAAACACATTTTATGCATGTGCAGTGGTTTTATTTGCATCTCTAAAATTAACTTTTATTCACTTGGTCATGTCTACAGGTAGTGACTTGTATTTTGTAATTGTACAAAACATGAAATGCCTTGAGAACACTTTAGAGTTGCCAGATATTCCTTCATCATGGCTGTAAACATTAAACACTGAGAAATGTTGTTTAGGCAGCTAGCTGAAATTAACTATATATTTATATATGTCTACATAGATTTTATTCATCTTAATTTTAGTTTAAGTTATTTTAGTACATCAAATTAAAAAAAAAATACATAAATAAAATGAGAAATTTTGCCCTGGCAACTAGCTGAAATAGTTAATATTTAAATAATAATAATAATAATTTAAAAAAATATTTCAGATTTTACTCAACTATAATAAGCTTTTTACTTAAGATTTTCATATAACGTGACAACAGCGCACAAAAGTGCACAAACCAAAAACAAGTCTAGTGACTTGTATTTTGTAATTGTACAAAACAGGAAATGCCTTGAGAACACTTTAGAGTTGCCAGATATTCCTTCATCATATCAGTAAACGCAGATAGCATACGCATAAAACACTAATATTTTTAGTAATCGATGTATATCAAATAATTTAAAGCATGTTCGACGAGTAATATAATCAAACATTTTTTTAATCAATCATGCTTCGCTGCAAAGTGGATAAAACACAAGCACAATTAAATGCGTGTAAAAGCGAAAGTACAGTCTGCTGATTCGCTGAAGATGAAGAGCGCGCGGATGCGTTTGAGCGGATCTGGCAACCCGCGCTGTCAGGCGCTCAGTCGAGGAAACTCGCCAGTAACTGTGTGGATTAAAATCTCACCAGAGCTTCATCACAACCAGTGCTTTACTAGCTGTAGGCGTTGTTCAGCGGAGAGTTAAAGCGTTTAGACTGGTTACCGAAAGCACAGCTGAGTTTTCAGCGGAAGCCTCTCGTGTTTAATCGCGCTGCGCAGACAGAAGGCCGGACAGACTCTCAGGTAAGACGATATCTCACACACTTTACTCATATCTGCGGGTTATCTGTCAATTAATCTCGCTTTCGACGAACTGTACTGAGCAGCACGCTGCTGTCTGCTGTCAGAAGTGTTCGGTTTTGTTTAAAAGTGTGTTTTTGCAGCTGTCGCTAGTCGGCTAATGCTAGTCTGCGGTTGTTTATGTTTTCACAGGACGTCCAATCAGCCTTTAATTCACATTTATGTACTAAAAACTTACACTTTATTTGTTTTGTTTTTATCCATTATCTAATTAAATATTCAGTTACTAGTAATTAATTCATGTTTGTGGTTTTTATTTAATGAATATGCATTTTTAACACTCCATAAAACAGAAAAAATACTGTTAACAGCCTGAAAAAAAGCTAACTTTTCATAATGTTTTTTAGAAATAAGATGTTGTATAAGTCAGTGTGAATGAGATATTAACAAACCTCTGGAATTTAAAGGAATAAAACTCTTTAAATACGTGTATTGTAATTGAAATGTACAGATGCAGTTAGATAAAGCGCAATAAAGTAAACACTTAAATGTGTATTTTGGATGTTTTCTTTACACTAGATATTAATATGAGAGTAAAATATGACTTCATAAATCAGAACAACACTGTCAACAACTATAAACTGTGAAGTTTGGTGTGTGTAAGTGCTGCTGAAGCGGAAGATATATATTGCAAACGAATTGTACAGATGCAAATAATGTATTTTACACTTAAACACATATTTTAGATGTTTTTTCCCTAGTTATAAAAGATAAGTGCATAAAAAATGTTTTTGCATGTAGTGTTAAGACTTAAATGCAGATCTGACTCTAAAAAATGTGTTTAAATAATCGGTCAGACCTTAAACATATACTGCTGTTTGAAAGACTGGGTTCAGTAAGATCTGAAATGTATTTTATTTGACTGAAAATTCAGTAAAATTGTGAAATAATATTGCAATTTAAAATAATGGTTTTCTATTTTAATATACTTTAAACTGTATTTTATTTCTTTGATCAAAGTTGAATTTTCAGCATCATTACTCAGGCTTCAATGTAGGATTTTTTTAACATTTTTTAATAAATTTACTCAGGCTTCAATGTCACATTTTTTAATAAATTTGCTGATTTATTATCAATATTGGAAACTGTGATACGTTTTTCAGGATTCTTTGATGAATAATGTTAAAAAGAACAGCATTTACTAACAAAATAAGTCTTGATTATCACTTTGTATCAATTTAACCATCCTTGCTGAATAAAAGTACAAAAACAAAGTACTGTATGTTGTTAGGAAAGATTTCTATTTTAAATAAATGCTGTTCTTTTGAACTTTTTGAACTGTTTCCAGCACTGATAATAAATCAGCATATTATTATGATTTCTGAAGATCATGTGACACTGAAGACTGGAGTAATGATGCTGAAAATACAGCTGCACATCACAGAAATACATTACAGTTTAACAGATACTCACATAGAAAACCATTATGTCAAATTGTAATAATATTTCACAATTTTACAGTTTTTACTGTATTTTTAATCAAAGAAATGCAGCCTTGATGAGCAGAAGAGACTTCTATAAAATATTGTGACACATCGGAGAAGAGACTTCTATAAAATACATTACAAATCTTATTGATCCCAATCTTTTGAACAGAAGCGATGAAATGAAAGTGTAAATTAATCAAGCATTGTCTAGAGAATGTGCATATCAGAGTTGCGGTGACTGCACAGATGACCGCAGATCTGTGGCTCCTGACCGGCCGCTGATGACGTGCTGTGAGACCATGACCCTGCGGAGCGTCACGCGTGATCTCCTGCACCGCCAGATCCAGGTGAGCATCCTTCAAAAGAGTTCTTCATTTACTCGAAACCCGTGTGAACATTAGAGGAGAACGTCTGGAGCATCTACAACACACCACAGCAGTTCATCATCCAGCGCTTCTGCTGTGTAACGCTCTCATGTAAGTTCTCTTGTCACGCTCTCGTGTCACGCTCTCTTGTAACGCTGTCGTGTAACGCTCTCGTGTCACGCTCTCTTGTAACGCTGTCGTGTAACGCTGCCGTGTAACGCTCTCGTGTAAAGCTGCTGTGTAACGCTGTCGCGTAACGCTGCCGTGTAACGCTCTGGTGTAACGATCTGGTGTAACGCTGTCGTGTAACACTGCCGTGTAACGCTCTGGTGTAACGCTCTGGTGTAACACTGCCGTGTAACGCTCTGGTTTTGCTCTTTATTGTAACGCTCTCATGTAACGATCTCAACTAAAACGATGTCGTGTAACGCTCTGGTATAACGCTCTCGTGTAACGATCTCGTGTAACGCTGTCGTGTAACGCTGTCGCGTAACGCTGCCGTGTAACGCTCTCGTGTAACGCTGTCGTGTAACGCTGTCGTGTAACGCTAGCGTTCAATTTTGGCCCGCTCAATTTGTGTGCAACGCAGCCCGCAGTACGCTGTCGTGTAACGCTGTCGTGTAACGCTCTGGTGTAACGATCTGGTGTAACGCTCGTCAACTAACACTGCTCTGGTGTAACGCTGTCGCGTAACACTGCCGTGTAACGCTCTGGTGTAACACTGCCGTGTAACGCTCTCTTGTAACGCTGTCGTGTAACGCTCTCGTGTAACGCTCTTGTGTAACACGTCTGCGTGTAATTTTGGCCGCTTGTCTTGTGTACGCTCTCGTGTAATGTCTCGTGTAACACTCTCGTGTAACGCTCTCGTGTCCCATGTGTGCAGGAGAACCGGGCTCTGGACTTCCAGAGACACTATCATGTGACCGACCCGTTTATAAAGCGTCTGGGGCTGGAGGCCGAGCTACAGGTGAGTGTGTTAATTCATAGTTTCCATGTGACGCCACAGCAAAGCTTTCCTCTGTTTACATGCGTCCAATATCTACAGATAAGCTCAGAATATGAGTGCAACACACTAAACTGAATTATTTCCCATGGAAAACCATTATAAAGACAACAATTAATGTGACTTGCAGTGATATATGTGTGCATGCACAGACCCACAGATGAGCCCAAACACATTAAACATCTTCCCTTAGCAAAACTTTATAAAGAAAGCACTTAATGTGCAATTTTGGCCTGTACATACATAGTATATTTTATTAATGAGGTGCAGAATAACTTCGGGCCTTCAATATCATGTCTCAATGCATTGATATTTTCGTGATAAAATGTTAGAAAGCATTCTAGAGATTTTATTTTTATATATTGTTTTTATTTTAACTTTACTTAGTTTTAGTAATTTTGTTGTTTTTATTTTTTTATTGTGATTTTTATTTATTTAAATTTTGAAAATAATTTTTCATATTCTACTAACTTTACTTAGTTTTAGTAATTTTATATATATATATATATATATATATATATATATATATATATATATATATATATATATATATATGTGTGTCCATTTAGTTTTTAGTTTTTATTTATTAGTTATTCCAAAAAAATATTTTAATAACATTTTTAGCAGTTTTTATTATATATATATATATATATATATATATATATATATATATATATATATATAGTTATTTTAGTAAAAAAAAAATGTTTTTTAATATATTATTTCAGTTAACATTTATTTCAAGCTACAATTTTTATTTTTTTAAGGTTTTATTTTTAGGGTATCACTTTACAATAAGGTTAATGTATTAACTAACATGACAAACAATAAACAATACATTGACTACAGTATTTATTAATCTTTGTTAATGTTAGTTAATAAAAATACAGTAATTCATTGTCAGTTCGTGTTAATTCACAGCGTATCAACTAATTTTAACAAGCACAACTTCTGATTTTAATAATGCATTAGTAAATGCTGTTCATTCTGATGCTGTTCATGTTAACTAAAGAAGTTAAAACTGTTACATAGTAACCCTGTTTTATGTTTTGCCCTAAAATATTTATAATTATAGTAATAGCAGACATGTTTCTCATGCATGTGAAGAAACTATGCTTTGCTGTGGTTTTGTAGTTTAGTGGCCGCAAATGCTCTCTTTAGAATAGAGATGAGTTCGTCTGCTCGAGGAATATTAATATTCTGTAATCTCTGTTTCAGGGTCACACCGGCTGCGTCAACTGTCTGGAGTGGAATGAGAGAGGAGAGTAAGTTCAGTCTTCAATCCCACAGTTCTTCACGTCTCCGTGTCTCTTCATGAACTCACTGTGTTTGTTGTTTCCAGCCTCCTGGCCTCGGGTTCAGATGACCAGCACGCCATCGTCTGGGATCCGTTCCGGCACACCAAGCTCATCACTATGCACACGGGACACGCAGCCAACATCTTCTCAGTGAAGGTGAAGTCCACGTCTGCATCTAGGTAACATGTCAGAACGTGTGTCCTCATCCGTGAACGTGTGTGTTTGCAGTTCCTGCCTCACTCCGAGGACCGGATCTTGATCACAGGAGCCGCCGACACCAAGGTGCACGTGCACGACCTGACGGCGAAGGAGACCACTCACATGTTCTCAGACCACACCAACCGCGTCAAGCGCATCGCAGCGGCTCCCATGTGGCCCAACACCTTCTGGAGCGCGGCGGAGGACGGCTTCATTCGGTACGGAGACTTTCAGCTGCGCTTCAGACGTCATACAGGCGTGTTGAGTCATTATTAATTCAGTCGAATGTAACATTAAGATAAATAGTCCGATAGCCTCGTGGGAGGTGTGAGTGCAAGGAAAAAACTTTATAATTAAAATAAATAAATGAAACTGCGTGATAATTGTGATGATCAAATCAGAGACAGTAATTTAATGAAATAACTGTCTGACGCACTGCACGAAGCATTTCATTATATTACATAATAACTTTTTATTTTACACTACAATTGTAATTTATATTGAAATGTAAATATTTAATGTTATACTATTATAGTTTTTAATCATATTTATTTTATATTTATATATTTGAGGTTTATTTTCATACTTTCCATTTTAATTTTAGTTATAGTTTTAGTAATTTTGTTGCTTTTAATATTTATTTTTTATTTATATATTTGAGTTTTTATTTTCATATTTCCCATTTTTATTTAATTTTAGTTATAGTTTTAGTAATTTTGTTGCTTTTAATATTTATTTTTTTATTTATATATTTGAGTTTTTATTTTCATATTTTCTGTTTTTATTTTTATTTTAGTTATAGTTTTAGTAATTTTGTTGTTTTTAATTTTTTTTATTTATATATTTGAGTTTTTATTTTCATATTTCCCATTTTTATTTAATTTTAGTTATAGTTTTAGTAATTTTGTTGCTTTTAATATTTATTTTTTATTTATATTTGGGTTTTTATTTATTTTACAGTACAATTGTAATTTATATCAAAATGTAAATATTAAATATATAATAGTATAATTTTTAATAATATTTAATTTTTTAATTTATATATTTAAGTATTTTCATATTTTCCGTTTTATTTAAATTTTAGTTGTAGTTTTAGTAAATTTGTTGTTATTTTTATTAATTTTTATTTCAATTTTAACTATAGTTATTTTAGCTAATAGGAAATGTTGCTTTAGAAACTAAATGAAATATAACAAGGTCAAAGTTTTTTTTTTTATTATTATTATTTTTTTTACATTTTATCTAATTCCAGTTAAAGTTAATGTAATTTCAGGTGACTAAAATGTTTTCGGATGGTTTTAGTTTCGGTTTCATAATAATAACCCTGATGCATACTGCACACAAAAGTGCTAAAACAGAGCTTTAACAGCTGCTTTTCAACAATAAGCGTCTGATGGCACCGTCACAGGAGCAAAATTTAGCAGGCAAAAAAAGACAAATGGAGCTTTCTTGTCCAAATTCGCTTTCAAATCTGCATTTCACACAAAAATCCACATGGATTCCTATAGAAATGACTGGGTTTTGCTGCAGAAATGTTAAATGTACACCTTTACACTTATTTAAAGCGAACATGAAATCAAAATTGGAATGTACACCTTTACACTTATTTAAAGCGAACATGAAATCAAAATTGGCTCCGTTTAGAAAAAAAACCTAGTTTGGCCTGTACACCTTTACACTTATTTAAAGCGAACATGAAATCAAAATTGGCTCCGTTTAGAATGTGCTTTTCTCTTCAGTCTGTCGCTCTATAGGGTTAGTGTTGTTAATCGATCTGACGGAGTATTGTGGGCAGCTCGTGGAAGCCAAATGTCTGGCCATCAACCCTCGTGACAACAACTACCTGGCTGTGGGAGCCAACGGGCCCTTCGTCCGGCTCTACGACATCAGAATGATCCACAATCACAGGTCATTTCAGTCTTATGATTGAAGGAATGGTTCTCAAGTAAACAGGAGTGAGGCAGAATGTCCATACAGAACAGATAATGTGTTAACAGTCTGCTCTCAAATCACACTGCATCAGGTTTGATGTCATGAGAACTGAACATCTGAAAAGTGCAGCAGTAAATCAGATTTGAGATCTGCAGCAGACTATCAGTGCTTTTTGAGTTTTGGATTGGGTTATTTTTTTCTTTATTTTTTTTTTTTGGTTGAGTTTTTTTTGAATTTATGTTTTTTTGTTGAGTATTGGTTGCACGTGGTCAAACTCGCATTATTGAATCGCAGCGCTGAATAAATGTTTTATCAAATTCAAAAATAAAATACCGGAAATTAATTCTCACTTCACGACAAATCCTTAAAATTTTACGGTATTCACAACAGAACAGGAATTAAAAAATATAAGTGTAAAACAAAAATCTATTTTATGGCATTATTATAAACGGCAAGACTAACATTTATTTAAAGTAAAACTTTTTTTTAGTATCATTGAGATATATATTATATTTCATGTTTTCATTTGAATTGAAAAGTTTTAGTAATTTGGTTGTGTATTTTGTAATTTTATATATTTTTTTTTATATTTTTTAAATTTTTATTTATTTTATTATTTTTTTATAATTTTAAACGTTATTTTAGTTCAAGTTAAACTAAATAAAAATAGAAATGTTGCCTTGCAAAACTAGCGGAAATACATTTTAATACATTTAATTAAACTTGAAATGAGTTTTCTGATATTTGACTTTTTTTCAGTTAACGTTTATTTTATTTTGAAGTAATTAAAATGTGTTTTTATCGTTTTCAGTAAACCACAGTAACTCTTGTAGGAAACCGTGGAGCTGACGAGCTTAGCTGTTATAAAATCACTGTAAACCACGGTTTCACGGGGATTATTGCTTTTTATAAAACGGTTATTCCATACACGTAGTTAGGTTTCACAGAATAAAACGGAGCAGATAAAGTGTAATGATATTAATAAAAACAGTATGTAGCTCCTCAGAATCAGTTGTGGTTGCAACAAAGTGGTTGCCGAGCAACACACAGAAGTAAACAAAGGTGTTTGTTACTTTGTAGAGTAATTTATAACAGCTTTGAACGCGGCTCAACCAATCAGAATCAAGGAGCGGAACTATCTGTTTTATAAAGAAGTCTTGGTTATAGATGTGTGTTGTTATTATTTTGAGGGGTGTTTTCTTTCGGGTGTAACGTTTCTCTTGTGTGAACTGTCTTCTAGGAAGTCTTTGGGTCAGAGCGCCTCAGCCGGAGTTCACACGTTCTGTGACAAGCAGAAGTCGATACCGGACGGCGCGGGACAGTACTACGTGGCAGGTTTGTCGAGCGTATCTCTGTGTTTCTCCTGTATCGGGGGAAAACACAATTATACAAATGTTTCTCTCTGTTTGTAGGGCACTTGCCGGTGAAGCTTCCTGATTATAACAACAGATTACGAGTTCTGGTGGCCACCTACGTCACGTTCAGTCCTGACGGCACCGAGCTGCTGGTGAACATGGGTGGAGAGCAGGTAAACTAGTGACCGTCACTGACCCTCCGCTGCCAGGATGCACACTCATGCAATGCTGCTTCCTGTTTGCAGGTGTATTTATTTGATCTGACGTTCAAACAGAGGCCGTACACCTTTCTGCTGCCCAAAAAATGCCACACATCATCAGGTAAGATGTGAATGCTACACAGAAGCCAATATGTGACCCTGGAGCACAAAACCAGTCATAAGGGTCAACTTTTCAAAATATATCATCTCTCCATTGATGTGTGGTTTGTTAGGAGGACAATATTTGTCTGAGATACAACTATTTGAAAATCTGGAATCTGAGGGAGCAAAAAAATCTAAATATTGAGAAAATCATCTTTAAAGTTGTTCAAATGAAGTTCTTAGCAATGCATATTACTAATCAAAAATTAAGTTTTGATATATTTACGGTAGGAAATTTACTAAATATCTTCATGGAACATGATCTTTACTTAATATCCTAATGATTTTTGACATAAAAGAGAAATGTATAATTTTGACTCATACAATGTATTGTTGTTTTTTTCTTGGAATATGATTTTTATTTTTTTTACTGATTATTTTTTGCATGGAATCATATTATTATTATAAATACATCAATCTGTCATATTACTGCATATAGGATCTTAAAAATGACTGGACGTGAACGATACAGCTAAATACAAAAAAAATGCAAAAGTTAAAAGAAATCTTTATGCTTTTGCTTCTTTCACTGAGATATAAATATCCAAGTAGATTCGAAATGTTTAAGAGTTTAAGTGCAAGGTTATTATAGTTTACTTAAACTAGAGCTCAACCCAGTTTTGATGACGCTGTCTCTGTCTGATATAGTAGATGTTACCAAGGTTTGAAAGAAGAATCGAAAAAAGGCTCGAAACAAATTAAGTCAGAATCATTTCAAAAATGAAAAATCAAAAAGTCAAAAGTTCATCCTTGAACACATTTGTGTAGTGAATATTTTAAAGAGTTGGGGAAAAAAGTATTATTATTATTTTTTTAATTGGGTATGCCTTTTTTTAATAATGTGGTTCCACGATATTTAAAATATATATAAAAAAATTACTTTCATATGGTGAGATGACAGCATTGTTATGAATTTTAATATTTATCCATTTAAGTTTAGAAGTTTAGTGGTGTTTTTATACACCAGTGCAACTGCATGGAATAAATGACCAGTAAAGTGTCAATAAAGGAAATAAAAGACTTGGGAAATTTCAATTCAACTCAAATTAAAATAAAAATTAAAGGTACAAAAAAAATTGTTACTCGAAATAAAATAAAATAAAATAGAAACTTATTTTAATTTTTTTATATTTTAATTTTAATTTTATTATTTTTTAATAAGTAACTCGATGTACTAAAATAACTAAACCTAAAAATAAAAAATACAGCAAAAAAGAAAACGTCTAAAAATGACAAAAAAGTTACTAAAAATGTAACTAAAATTTTAAATGAAAACAGAAAATATAAAAATAAAAACTGATTCAAAATATGAATAAAAACTACGATAGTCTCTCAGTGATACTAAAATAACACTGTTGCAAATGAAGCAGTGAACTGATTAATTGAAACAGAATTTGATTCACAGAAATTGATCAGACTTGATCTGTGTAAGTTTAAATGAGAGAGTGTACTAAATCACATGACGTGGCTCTCAGACTCTCAGATAACGAGACGAACCCATCGTCCTCTCTTTGCTCCTGCAGAGGTACAGAATGGGAAGACGACCAACGGTGTGTCCAACGGGATTCATCTTCCCGCCAGCCGCCTCAAACTGGCTAAAGTCTCCAGGTAGGTTCGATTCCGGCGCGGTCACGCTTGTATGATGTCATTTCCGGTTCGCCTGTCACACACCGGTCTGAGTTGGCGTGACTGGTCAGTATTTGTCTGCAGTGATCTTCCTCCTCATCTGGAGCGGATCAAGCAGCAGGCTAACGATGCGTTCGCGCGCCAGCAGTGGACTCGAGCCATCCAGCTCTACAGTCTGGGCATCCATGAGGCCGGACACAACGCCATGCTGTACGGAAACCGCGCCGCCGCGTACATGAAGAGAAAGTGGTACGATAAACGCTCCTGAGGCAAGATGAGGTGCACGGTTTGATTCTCATGCATGCAGCTTTTTTTTGCCGCGTACATGAAGCCTTGTAGCCGTTCCATAAGCGCTCCTTAATAGCACGTTCAATTGTAGCCGTTCAGATGTGTATTCTGGGTGTTTTCGATCCACTAGTGGATGAGTGCCAGAGCAGTGCATGAGAAACATGTTAATGGTTGAGTGTGCTGTGTCTCAGGGACGGAGATCACTACGACGCGCTGCGTGACTGTCTGAAGGCCTTGTCTCTGAACCCGGCTCATCTGAAGGCACACTTCCGTTTAGCACGCTGCCTGTTCGAGCTCAAGTACATCGCCGAGGCTCTGGAGTGTCTGGACGACTTCAAGGGCAAGTTTCCGGAGCAGGCGCACAGCAGCGCATGTGACGCGCTCGACAGAGACATCAAGGCGGCCCTCTTCTCTAAAGCAGATTGATTTATGTTGGTTCTTTGTTGTTGGTTTTTGTGCGTGCATTTGAATAATCAGGACATTTTTTTAATGCATCGGTTCCAGCTGAGGACAAGAAGGGGAACAGCGCCGTGCGCTTCCATAGCTTCAGCCGGAAGGAGTCCATCCCGGAGGACGAGATCGTGCTGAGAGAGCGGAGCTTCGACTACAAGCATCGCTACTGTGGACACTGCAACACCACCACAGATATTAAAGAAGCCAACTTCTTCGGGAGGTCAGTTTACTGACCGCTTATGAATCACTTCTGAGCGATGTATTTAATATATAGACACTGCTGTTCAAAGGTTTGGGATCAGGACAGTTTTTATTACTTTTTAAAGAAGTCTCTTCTGCTCATCAAGGCTGCATTTATTTGATCAAAAGTACAGTAAAAATATGAAATATTATTGTATGTAAATCAGCTGTTTTCTGTGTGAATCTCTGTTAAAGTGTAATTTATTTCTGTGATGCGCAGCTGTATTTTCAGTATCATTACTCCAGTCTTCAGTGTCACATGATCTTCAGAAATCATTCTAATATACTCCAGAAACATTTATTATTATTATTATTATTTTTTCAAGTTTCTTTGATGAATAGAAAGTTCAGAAGAACAGCTTTTATCTGAAACAGAAATCTTTTGTAAGATTATAAATGTCTTAATCATCATTTTTGTTCAATTTAAAGCATCCTTGCTGAATAAAAAGTATCCATTTCTGTAATTTCTTTAAAAAAAAAAATATATATATATATATATCATCATTTTTGTTCAATTTAAAGCATCCTTGTAAAAAAAGTGGTCATAATGTATAACAAGGTTAAAAGCTTTTTCTTATTAACAATCATTAGATATAATGCAATGATATTTAGAGAAAAGGAGTTTCTGAAAAAGTTCAATACTCGTCTTAGTTAATGCATTAACATTGTTCAACATTGATAATAATCAGAATACAAGTTTAGCTTGAGTATATTAGAATGATTTATTGGAAGATCATGTGACATTTTTCTGAAGACTGCCCTAATGTAATGATAAAGCTCAAACACTTTCAAAACAAAAATACAGTCCTGCATAATTCACAGAAATAAATTACACTTTAACATCTGCTGTCATATTCACACAGAAACACCAGATAATTTAAATAGTGGATGCATTTTGAAATGATATTTGAAAATGATCAAATGAAATTTGCAGGTCTGGTAGAGCCCACGATAAACAATATCGCATAAGTATTTTAAACATGAAAATCTGTCCGTTTTCAGGATCAAATAAATGCAGGTTTTGACTCCGGATCTTTTGCTATAGTAAAAATATTTCAAATGATCAAATAAATGCAGGTTTGGTGAGCAAAACATTGGTTATTTATCTGGGAGAAAGAGACGACGAACCTGGTGCGGATCTTACAGGGGGACGAGTCTATAGTGAACTGCCTGCAGCCGCACCCCAGCTACTGCTTCCTGGCCACCAGCGGCATCGACCCCGTGGTGCGGCTCTGGAGCCCCAGACCCGAGGTACACCTTCAGCCATAGTTTCATTTGAAATTCACCTTCCAGTTTTCCATTCAAAACACTGGAGAAATACAGAAGCTCAGTGTGGAGAAGATGATCAGAGATGAACAGAAAGCCATGTAAAGATAAAAGAGGGTTTTATTCTATTCTCTGCGTCTGTGTGTTTTTAAATGCAATCGTGTGATTGATAGTTATGCATAAATACATGATGCTGTTTTGTTCATAATTGTTTATGTAATTCACGAAATCATATTTGATATATAAATATTAGTTTATTTGTTTTTTTTATAATTCTTTATTTTTATTTTGTATTTAATTATTAGTTTGGGTGGTTTGTTTTGCTCACTGCGTATTTTATTTGCATCATATTATAGAAGAAAGGAGATATTTGTTTACATTTTATTTTATGTTTGACTGTTAAAACTAAAATTATTATTATTTTTTTTTGTCTTTAATAAATCAGGTAAATAAAAAAATATATTGGTTACATTTAAACTTTTTCTTCTAGTTGATAAATAAATTTCATTAATTATTGATACTGAATGAAATGAAACATTATATCATGATATATTTTTTATCTTTATTGTATTTTTTTATAGTCAATTTCTTTAATTGGTTTTATTTTTTGGTTTTAATTTCACTTGTTTATTTTGATTATCTAATCAGATAAAAATATCATGATATATTTTTTAGAATGAATAAAAAAATAATAATTGAAAATTAAAAATAATGTTGTTTGAAGTCTGCGAGGTTTAACCGTCTCGCTTGCGGTAAAAACATTAATCTACTGTTTATGCTTTTGTTTGGTGCACTTGATATGACTCAACAGTTTTCAGATGTGTTTTGTCCACAGAAGTGCGTTATTCTCTGGTATAAAGTGACGGAAAGTGTGAATGTTTTCAGTGCAGTGCATGATTAATCCATAATCAGAAATGTTGTTGATTATTTATGACGCAGCCCTACACTGAATACTGATTCAGTAACTTTTAAAAACGCATTAAAGGAATAGTTTAACAAAAAGTGAAAACTCAGTCCTCTGCAGTGAATGGGTGCCGTCAGAATGAGAGTCTGATAAAAACATCACAATAATCCACAGCACTCCAGTCCATCAGTGAACATCTGGAGAAGACAAAAGATGAAACACATCCAGCATTAAGACGTTTTTTTAACTCCAAATACATAGAGTCTATAATCCATAATAACACTTCCTCCAGTGAAAAGGTGTTCTGGTGTGAATCAGGAGAGAAATCTGCACAGATCAAGCAGTGTTTAAACAGCTCTAAACAAATATGTGTCTGGATTTTGATGTGAGAGACAACAGGAGATGCACTTTTTCACTGGAGGAAGTGTTATTATGGATTATAGACTCTATGTATTTGATTTAAAAACGTCTTAATGCTAGATGTGTTTCAGTTTTTGTCTTCTCCAGATGTTCACTGATGGACTGGAGTGCTGTGGATTACTTGTGATGCGTTTATCAGATTCTCATTCTGACGGCACCCATTCACTGCAGAAGTCTGAGTTTTCACTTTTTGGTGAACTGTTCCTTTAAGAGGTTGAATCTTGAGGCGAGGCTGTTGAATGCACCAAAAGTGACTTGTTTTTTTCTGATGGTCAGTCGGAGGAGAAGGAGAACGGTCGGGTCGTGGAGGACATGGAGAGCGCCGCTCAAGCCAACCAGAGACGCATGAACGCAGATCCGCTGGAGGTGATGCTGCTGAACATGGGCTACCGCATCACGGGTCTGAGCAGCCGCGGCACGGAGGGCTCCGATGATGAAGAGAGCTCGGAGAGCCAGGTTCAGTGCCGCTCCAGCTAGAGCCTTCAGATATTAACTGTGTGAATGCTGCCGCGCCGCACTATGAGAGCACCAGCTCCTCCAAGTGAAGTCCAAGCACTTCTAGATCAGTATCTGCAAAGTTAAAGCTTGTTCTCAAACTCGCAAAGTCTTTCTAACGCGGGGCTTGCTTTTGGACACGATTTCGTCTCGCTTTGTTTCTTTTCTGAAAAGCAGCAGAGGACAGTGTTATTGTTCACGAAAATATGTTTATAGGTCCGCAGCACTTTCTTTTTGAAATACATTTTTGAAAAATAAACAGTGTTTATGTTCGACCCAGACTTGCATCGTGGCTTGAGCCGGGTTTCCTGGGACTGAGAATGTTTGTTGATGATGTTGACGATGATGATGATGATGATGATGATGATTCGTTATTATTTTTTTACCTCCTTCCTCATCAGCACGAGCAGGACGTCTTGCCCGTTCATCCTCATCGATGAACCTGAGAAGAGAAGAATAAAGACACACAGAGAGACTGTTCACAACCTAAGAATCCGCTCTATTTTGGGATACGTGTGTTTTTTCTTCACTGTGTTCATTTTCTCGGAGGATTTCAGTACAGTTTAGTGCAACATGTAGAGAATAAATGACATTTAAAGATCTGCAGCAGCTCCCTCGTTGCTGTTATAATCATAGCTGGGGTTTTTTAGAAGAAAACATTATATTATATGAAGAAAATGTTACTTTAATCATCAGCAGCATGGCTTTATAAACAGTAATAATGGTAATACTCATTACAGACACGGAGCCGTCTCAACACAACACACAGCCCCATCTGTCTCAAATAAAATTAATTTATTTACAAATATCATGTGATTGTTTTTTTTTATTTTTTAACCTGCCTGTTACGTTAGAGCCAGGGGTTCCTGCTGGTTCCATCAAGGAGAAATGCTGTTCTTCTTCAGTATTTCTGCATGTTTTCTAGTTTAAATCTTCTTAAATCAAAATACACTTATTTGCAGCACATGCAACATTTAATGCCACGACTTTAAGACTTATATTATAAGGTCTTCATTTGTGAAACAAGACTATAAGGCATTAACACACATGCAACCAGTGGATTTATGTTGTGTGTTGAGGATTGCACTGCAGATGTGATTCTCGCAGCTGATTGGTTGCTCTGAATTGACGCAAATGCATTCTCCGCCGGATCCCTGTGCGCTTCTTTGATGAACGTGTTACGTTGGCTTTCCCCGCTCACAATTAGTCAACGTCTGGTTTTTAGCTGAACAGTGTTTTTTCTCCGTGTGTTATTCGTGTTGTGAGTGAAGGACACCTGTGTCCTCTAAAGGCCACCTGACCTACATACTGTACACTAATGAGGGAGGTATAGTGCTCATCTAGGCCAGATGGGCTGCAAGGACACGGCTGTGTTCAGAATAGCATACTACGTAGTGTGTATACTGTGCAAGTAGATATTACCTTGATTTTTACTTGATTTAGCCCATTAAACATTTTTTTTTTTTTATTTAGCCCATTAAACATTTTTTTTTTTTTTGGGTATAATTTAATGTATTTATGTTGATTCAGTGCAAGGTTATTATGGTTAAATAAAACTAGAACTATTTAACTATTTCAGCTATTTCTCATATTACTTTAGTTTATATTTTATTGTAAATTAAGAACTACAGTATATAGACATGAAAAAACTAAAATTACACAAATTAAAATGAAAATAAAAATAGATTCAAAATATTAATAGAAACTAAAATCAGATTCACAAAATTTATATTTGTACACATAATTACTCATAACTATATTTATTTGTAAGATTATTATCATATATATATATATTACTCCTATACACTGTAAAAAGTGTTCTTACCTTAAAGAGTGATTTAAAGTGATTTAATCCATAAAAATGGGTTTTGTTGGTATAAATGAACACAGTCGTGGCCAAAAGTTTTGAGAATTACATAAATATTGGAAATTGGAAAAGTTGCTGCTTAAGTTTTTATAATAGCAAGTTGCATATACTCCAGAATGGTTATGAAGAGTGATCAGATGATTTTGCATAGTCCTTCTTTGCCATGGAAAATTTACTTAATCCCAAAAAAAAACCTTTCCACTGCATTCATTGCTGTCATTAAAGGAGCTGCTGTGAGATCATTTCAGTAAATCATCTTGTTAACTCAGGTGAGAATGTTGACGGAGCAACAAGGCTGGAGGATCATTATGTCAGGGCTGATTGGGTTAGAATGGCAGACTTTGACATTGTTAAAAGGAGGGTGATGCTTGAAATCATCTGTTCTTTCCATTGTTAACCATGGTGACCTGCAAAGAAAACGCGTGCAGCCATCATTGAGTTGCATAAAAATGGCTTCACAGGCAAGGATATTGTGGCTTACTAAGATTGCACCTAAATCAACAATTTATAGGTCATCCAAGAACTTCAAGGAAAGAGGTTCAATTCTTGTAAAGGTGAAGGCTTCAGGGCGTCCAAGAAAGTCCAGCAAGCGCCAGGATCGTCTCCTAAAGCCTAAAGAGGATTCAGCTGCGGGATCGGAGTGCCACCAGTGCAGAGCTTGCTCAGGAATGGCAGCAGGCAGGGGTGAGCGCATCTGCACGCACAGTGAGGGCCAGACTTTTGGAAGATGGCCTGGGTGTCAAGAAGGGCAGCCAAAGAAGAAGCACTTCTCTCCAAAAAAAAAACATCAGGGACAGATTGATCTTTGCAGAAAGTATAGTGAATGGACTGCTGAGGACTGGGGCAAAGTCATATTCTCCGATGAAGCCCCTTTCCGTTGTTTGGGGCATCTGGGGAAAAGGGCTTGTCCGGAAGAAAAGAAAAGGTGAGCGCTACACCATCAGTCCTGTGTCATGCCCAACAACCGTAAAGCATCCTGACACCATTCATAGTGTGGGGTTGCTTCTCATCCAAGGGAGGGGCTCACTCACAATTCTGCCCAAAAAACACAGCCAGGAATAAAGAATGGTACCAAAACACCCTCCAACAGCAACTTCTTTCCCAACAAACACAGTTTTGGTGAAGAAGAACAATGCATTTTCCAGCACGATGGAGCACCGATGCCCAGGAAGGTCAAAAGTGATAACTAAGTGGCTCGGGGACCAGAATGTTGAAATTTTGGGTCCATGGCCTGGATCTCCCCAGATCTTAATCCCATTGAGAACTTGTGGTCAATCCTCAAGAGGCGGGTGGACAAACAAAAACCCACTAATTCTGACAAACTTACAAACAAAGTTATTATGAAAGAATGGGTTGCTATCAGTCAGGATTTGGCCCAGAAGTTGATTGAGAGCATGCCCAGTCAAATTGCAGAGGTCCTGAAAAAAAGGGCCCAACACTGCAAATACTGACTCTTTGCATAAATGTCATGTAATTGTGCGATAAAAGAGCCTTTGAAAAGATATGAAGGGCTTGTAATTATATTTCAGACATCACAGAAAACAACTGTGAAACAAGAAGATCTAAAAAAGCAGTTTAGCAGAAAACTGTTTGAAAACTAATATTTATGTAATTCTCAAAAAACTTTTGGCCACGACGTATTCAGTGATTCAAGTGCATGGTTATTATAGTTGAATAAAACTAAAACTGAAACTAAAATTAAAACTTAAAAAAAAAAAAAAAAAAAACATTTTTGTAACTGAAAATAAAAATAAACATTAAAGGAAAATAAATATTCACTATCTTAAAATATTCAGCTTGTTCAACAAGTCCTTTATTTTAATTTGATGTACTAACAAAATAACTCTAATTAATAACTCTAAATATAAACTGAAAACGGACGTTAAAAATGTATCAAAAACACAAAAATGGACATATATATATTTAACAAAAACAAAAAGTGACAAAAACAAACAACTAAATTACTACTAACTTCAAAAATCAAATAAAAATGAAATAAAAGATTAAAATAAAAATGAAACAGTAAAAAGTATCTCAATTATAGTAAAACTGCACTGATTCAGTGATGCTGCATAACATGTTTGATTAATGTTTGCATACTATTAAACTCATATATTAGGCCGTGCATCCTGCGCAGTATTACTATGTGTAGTAAACTAGTAAGCATGGTAATGTATAATGCAGTATGCATCAGCACACACTACTTTAGTGCAGGCACAAACGGCCTTTGCTTTTTAATAATAATAACTCTAGAACAACCCCAACCCGAATCCCTCGATATCTGCTGGCATCGTGTCAGAAAAAACACAGCGTGCTCCAGTTCTTCAGGGGAGCGAGTCATTCAACACGTGACGTCACACTACAGTAAGAACGAACGCATGGCGAAGCGTGCGACTTCAGCACAAGACACACCTGCTCTCACGCTGCTGGGATCTAAAGCACGGAGGCTTTGAGGATGAGTGATGAAGTCCTTCTTCCACGCTTTACAATCATCACGCTCACTAGGAGAGCGCAAGTCAACACTGAAGGAGTGGACTCGGCTCCCAAACTCTCGGGACAGCCTTCCTGATAATGTTCGGGGGTTCAGACACACTCTAGATTTAATCATGTATCTCATAATCTCGTTTTGCGGTTCTCTATCTGATCAAATGCACATTAACATTCTTTGTTTGGTTTAGTGTAGAAACTTCAATTTCTTGGAAGCTGCTTTGCACCCCCCGATCTGAAATAAGAAAAGCGTATACACAAATTAAATGTGAAACTGAAATTGAATTACGTAGGGCGACTTGACCTTGATCATGATACTACTGTGTTGTATGCTGTTTTTGGACAAAAAGAAATACTCTAATATTATATTTATTATACAGTGTGATATTACATGGTGACCAAACATTTGGAAAAAACTGAGATGTTTTTTAAAAATTGCTTTTTTATTTATTTTTATTATTTATTATCATTAATTTTTTATTGGTTTGATGTTCCAGCGAAGCCTGCATTTTATTTGATCCAAATAATACAGTAAAAATTGTGAAAATGACGTTATTAGAATGTAATATTAGCTGTTTTCTAGAGTGAATCTCTGTTAAACTGTAATTTATTTTCTGTGATGCACAAGCTGTATTTTCAGCATTCATTACTCCGTCTTCAGTGTCACATGATTCTTCAGAAAATCATTCTGAATATGACTGATTTGGCTGCCCCAGAAAACATTTCTGATTATTATCAAGTGTTGAACACACTTAATATTTTTGTGGAAACTGTGATACATTTTATTTTTCAGGATTCACAGATGAAATAGAAATTCAAATAGAACAAGCAGAAGTAGAATTTTTAAAACATTTTATAAATGTTTTTTTACTGTCACTTGTTGATAAGTTTAATGCGTCCTTGATTAAATCAAAGTACTAATTTATTTTCAAATCCAGCCAATATTATTATGATTTCTGACGATCATGTGACACTGAAGACTGGAGTAATGATGCTAAAAAGAAATACAGCTAAACATACAGAAATAAAGTACCAGTTTAACAGATATCACCACAGAAAACAAGCTTGATTCATTCTAATTATAATGTCTTTGCAATTTTTAACAGTATTGTGATTAAACCAAATGCAGCCTTGATGAGCAGAAGGAGTACTCGATACTGTATGTAATCCTGAGAGTGTCGCGGCGGCGCGCGGCGTAGGCAGAGAGGGACGCGATTGACGTCACACGCGCGCAGACTGTGATGGCGGACCGTAACCGAGATAGAACACGATGAAACACTTCCACGGCGCCGTTTCGAGAAAATCCGGACAAAGAGATGAGCCGTTATCCGTAACTGCATCGGTCTGGGGAGACTTCCCAATCCCGGTTTCTGACAGTGAGTAACGTTCGGTGTCCGTCATAAACAACATCTCGGAGGAGTACGCGAAGTAATAAAGGCTGAGTATCGGACTTTTATAGGAAAACATTGGAAAACTTCAGATGTTGGACACACTCTGGTTGTTTATGTTGTTTGTAGATGGTTCCTGCCCTTCATGGGGTACACGTATGGGGCATCTTGCCACTTTCCGCCGGCGTGGATCAGAGGACTTTGCAGGACCTATTTTGTACTACAGTGAGTTTTATACCTGGACTGGATAAAAAAATAGAGTTCTGAACTGCACTGATGCACTGACTGGCTTTTCAGTTCTGTCTCATACAGGAGGGACAACATGGCGTTTGGAAAACCAAAAACAAAGTGAGTTTAAACCAGTGGATGTGGTTATTAATCATCTGACACACCAGGAGACTGAAACAGTGTAGTGACGCATCAACGTTGTTTCAGGTGTCTGGAAGCTGGATAGGAAATAAGTAGTGCACACGGCGGCCGGAGCAAACGCCTGGGATCTGGCCGTAAACCAAGGCGTCCGAGGAGTACAAAACCAGGGATGGTAGGGACTTGCGCCGCAGCATGGCCAAACATCATCTCACGGATACTGAGTGTGACACGTGGACCAAACCCTATGAGATTGCTAAGACATGTGACCAATTGGGGCGTGCACCGTCCATCAGAAACGCAAAGAATTATGGTTATGTTTGTGCCAGTTTACATGGGTTGGCATAAACGGCTAGTGTTCTGGCAGAAAAATAATGAAAAATATAGCGTGAAAGGAAAAACAGAATATAAATGTACAAATGGAGCGGACTAAAAGAAAAACATTGTCGGGACCATTACCGCCTAAAACTAAATCCGAATGCAAAGACGAGGATATGCCGAGAAACAAAAAGGGATCATCAAAACAAGACTGGATCCTTACGAGCAGAGCGGAACTGGTCAGGGGACGGCGCAAACTGTTGCCCAACTTCCAGCCAACCCTATCTTTTACAACTACATGATAACGTGTTAGTGCATACACCACACGAAGTTTATATGCGACTTTTTTGTGGTCAATCGCTCAAGAGGCGGTGGCCAACAAAAAACCCACTAATTCTGACAAACTTACAAACAAAGTTATTATGAAAAGAATGGGTTGCTATCAGTCAGGATTTGGCCCAGAAGTTTGATTGAAGAGCATGCCCAGTCAAATGCAGAGGTCCTGAAAAAAGAAGGGCCAACACTGCAAATACTGACTCTTTGCATTAAATGTCATGTAATTGTCGATAAAAGCCTTTGAAACGTATGAAGTGCTTGTAATTATATTTCAGTACATCACAGAAACAACTGAAACAAAGATCTAAAAGCAGTTTAGCAGCAAACTGTTTGAAAACTAATATTTATGTAATTCTCAAAACTTTTGGCCACGACTGTATTTCAGTTGATTCAGTGCATGGTTATTATAGTTGAATAAAACTAAAACTGAAACTAAAATTAAAACTTAAAAAAAAAAAAACATTTTTGTAACTTAAAATAAAATAAACATTAAAGGAAATAAAATATTCATATCTAAAATATTCCAGCTTGTTCAACAAGTTCCTTTTATTTTAATTTGATGTACTAAAATAACTCTAATTAATAACTCTAAATAAACTAAAACGGACGTAAAATGTATAAACAAAAATGGACATATATATATTTAACAAAAACTACTAAAAATGACAAAAACAAACAACTAAATTACTAAAACTTCAAAAATTCAAATAAAAATGAATAAAAGATAAAATAAAAATGAAACAGTAAAAGTATCTCAATTATAGTAAAACTGCACTGATTCAGTGATGCTGCATAACATGTTTGATTAATGTTTGCATACTATTCCACTCATATATTAGGCCGTGCATCCTGCGCAGTATTTACTATGTAGTAAACTAGTAAGCATGTAATGTATAATGCAGTATGCATCAGCACACACTACTTTAGTGCAGCAAACGGCCTTTGCTTTAATATAATAATCTAGAACAACCCCAACCCGAATCCCTCGTATATCTGCTGGCATCGTGTCAGAAAACACAGCTGTGCTCCAGTTCTTCAGGGGAGCGAGTCATTAACACGTGACGTCACACTACAGTAAGAACGAACGCATGCGAGCGTCACTTCAGCACCAGACACACCTGCTCTCACGCTGCTGGGATCTAAAGCACGGAGCTTTGAGATGAGTGATGAAGTCTTCTTCCACGCTACAATCATCACGCTCACTAGGAGAGCGCAGTCCACTGAAGGAGGACTCGGCTCCCAAACTCTGGGACAGCCTTCCTGATAATGTTCGGGGTTCAGACACACTCTAGATTTAATCATGTATCTCATAATCTCGTTTTGCGGTTCTATCTGATCAAATGCACATTAACATTCTTTGTTTGGTTTAGTGTAGAAACTTTCATTTTCTTGGAAGCTGCTTTGCATCGATCTGAATTAAGAAAAGCGCTACACAAATAAATGTGAACTGAAATTGAATTACGTAGGGCGACTTGACCTTGATCATGATACTACTTGTTGTATGCTTTTTTGACAAAAAGAATACTCTAATATTATATTATATTATACATGTGATATTACACTGGTGACCAAACATTTGGAAAAACTGAGATGTTTTAAAAATTTCTTTTTTATTTATTTTATTATTATTATCATTATTTTTTTATTTTTTTGATGTTCAGCAAGGCTGCATTTATTTGATCAAAAATACAGTAAAAATTGTGAAATATTATTAGAATGTAAATTAGCTGTTTTCTAGGTGAATCTCTGTTAAACTGTAATTTATTTCTGTGATGCACAGCTGTATTTTCAGCATCATTACTCCAGTCTTCAGTGTCACATGATCTTCAGAAATCATTCTAATATGATGATTTGCTGCTCAAGAAACATTTCTGATTATTATCAATGTTGAAAACATTAATATTTTTGTGGAAACTGTGATACATTTTATTTTTCAGGATTCACAGATGAATAGAAAGTTCAAAAGAACAGCAGAAGTAGAATTTTTTAAACATTATAAATGTTTTTACTGTCACTTTTGATAAGTTTAATGCGTCCTTGATTAATCAAAGTACTAATTTATTTTCAAATCAGCATATTATTATGATTTCTGAAGATCATGTGACACTGAAGACTGGAGTAATGATGCTAAAAAAATACAGCTGCACATCACAGAAATAAATTACAGTTTAACAGATATTCACACAGAAAACAGCTTTTTACATTCTAATAATGTTTTGCAATTTTTACAGTATTTTTGATTAAACAAATGCAGCCTTGATGAGCAGAAGAGACTATACTGTATGTAATCCTGAGAGTGTCCGGCGGCGCGCGCGTAGGCAGACGCGATGACGTCACCGCGCGCAGACTGTGATGGCGGACGTAACCGAGATAGACACGATGAAACACTTCCACGGCGGTTTCGAGAAAATCGACAAAGAGATGAGCCGTTATCCGTACTGCATCGTCTGGACTCCCATCCCGGTTCTGACGTGAGTAACGTTCGGTTCCGTCATAAAACATCTCGGGAGTACGCGAGTATAAAGGCTGAGTATCGGATTATAGGAAAACATTGGAAAACTTCAGCTGTTGACACACTCTGGTTGTTTATGTTGTTTGTAGATGGTTCCTGCCCTTCATTGGTCACATGGGCATCTGCACTTCCGCCGGCGTGATCAGAGACTTTGCAGGACCTTATTTTGTATCAGTGAGTTTATACCTGATGATAAAAAATAGAGTTTCTGAACTGATGCACTGACTGCTTTCATTTCTGTCTCATACAGGAGGACAACATGGCGTTTGGAAAACCAACAAAGTGAGTTTAAACCAGTGGATGTGGTTATTAATCATCTGAACACAGAGACTGAAACAGTGTGTGACTCATTCAACGCTTGTTTCAGGTTCTGGAAGCTGGATAGGAATAAAGTGCACGGCGCCGGAGCAAACGCCTGGGATCTGGCCGTAAACCAGGCATCCGAGGAGTACAAAACCAGGATGGTAGGGCTGCGCGAGCATGGCAAACATCATAATCACGATTACTGAGTGTGACACGTGACCAAAACTATAGAGATTGCTAAGACATGTGACCAACTGGGCGGCAACGTCATCAGAACGCAAAGAATTATGGGTATGTTTGGCCAGTTTACATGGGTTGGCATAACAGGCTAGTGTTCTGGCATGAAAATAATGAAAAATTAGGCGTGAAAAACAGAATATAATCGTACAAAATGCAGCGGGACTAAAGAAAACATTGTCGGACCATACCGCCTAAAACTAAATCCTAATGCAAAGACGAGATATGACGAGAAAAAAAGGGAATCAAAAAGACTGGATCCTTACGAGCATAGCGACTGGTCAGGGGACGTCAAACTGTTGCCCAACTTCCAGCACCCATATATTTTACAACTACATGATACTAAGTGTTAGTGCATACACACACGAAGCTTTCTATGGACTTTTTAATAATGTAAATGTATTCATCTAAATGTGTTTACATGTTAAATTTGTAAAGAAACTGAAATTACGTTGGATTGTTACTACTATTTAAGTTATGTAATTGTGTTTTGCAACCAAAGAACACTGATTTTGCACAATTCTTCCTTAATACAGATAAAGGAGGCAGAATTTCATTCGGTCTTTGTGTATTTTATTTACAGACATGGCTAAAAATTATTACATGTGAGAAGATACATTACAAAATCTTTTTGGAAAACAATAAACATTAACATATTAGATGTGAGCATGGTATATAATTCTCCAAAAAGGCTTTGAACCGGTCTGTGTTCGTAGCTTTGACCTCAGTATGGCCGAGGTACAGAGAAGGGGTCCAGTCAGGATCACACTCCAACATTTCATAGGGCAGGTTTTGCCTGCAAACACAGTCAACAAATAAATTGCTATGTAGCCTAGATGTACAACATTTAAAACTGATAACGTTACGCTTTAGTACGTTGGTAACTTAAGCTAATGGTCTGGTTAAATCAAACAAAACACGATGGTTATTTGCCCACAACATAACATTTACAGAGAGTAGTTGTAAACTTCCCTTTGTGAAAATGCTTTGAACACACCATCGTGTGTGGTGGAGTGTTATCGAAGGTAATCTTGGGCTCCTACTGCTGCTATCCATGCCATTCGTCAACTATTTGTCACCCCTCTGAAACATGGCTTGTACTATTATTTTTCCACGCTGGAAAACGATAAAAGAATATTCCGTTCTTAAGCTTTACGGCACTTCTATTCCAGGTTATAGCGTTCTTCCCTCCATGCATAGAAGTCTGGCGCGTTATGTTTGTGCCGCGGTTTCCCAAAATGCTTTGCGTTTACCACTGGGAATACGTCATGATGACGACACATTAGCAATCTCTATATACGAGTGGTTTATTTAAAGATAGTGATATATATCAAATATATATGTTTCTGTTAATAAGGTTGCTATGACATCTACATTTTACACCACAGCAGAATACTAGGGTTACTAATATTAGTAAAAACAAAACAAAAAAAGTCTTCAAATTATTGAAAGAAATTAAACAGTTAAACAGAAGTCCTTCAGTCGAGAGCAGAGAGTGATTTTCTGTGTCTTCTAATTTGTTGTTTGATTTAATATGAAGCACAGAGTTGGCGGCAGGAATATTAGGCTGCTGTCACTTTAAGAGCTGCACGGATCCAATTCACTTACACACATATTCTTATTCTCAACGGCTACGTTCACTTATTACATAACCGACGAGGGTTTATGTGATGAATAATCACCAAGCGCCACATTTTGACACATTTTTGCGTATATTTAGACGCAGCTTAAGCTAAAAGTTGACTTTATGCGTTCGTCTTCTGTTCCGGCGAGGGTTTATGTGATGAATAATCACCAAGCGCCAGCATCCCCTCGTTGAAGTCGCTACCCGATGCCTAATCCCAACCCCACCCCACCCCTAATCCTAACCCCTCCCCCACACCTACTCCTAAACCTACCAATACCAGGGGGTGCATAATCTGGCAGGGTGCAAATTTCGGCACTACACCGGCTCTGAGCGCATGTACAGAAATCCCACAGCGATAGTTCTCGTTCACGCTTTTAAAAACATGAATGAATCTAATCAACTTTAATAAATCGAGCACGTGTCATTTTGTGAAAGTCGGGTTATGATTTTACAGATTCGCACGTGAAATTGGGCGTTTATGGAGGAGTGAAAGTGCACTAACTGTTTTGTCTCGATTATTGTATTTTAATCGTTGGAGGCTGAAATTGAAATTGAAACTATTTCGATTAATTGCACAGCTCTACAGAATGGTCAGATCTGTGCTGTAACGTGTGCTTGTAGGGTCTTTTACTAAAGTGCATGAAATGTCTGGGTTTTGGCTCTGTTTTCCTGTTGATTTCATACTTGCTAGAGATGTATCGGCTGATAATCGGTTAATTATATCCTTATTTATTATATCCTGTCAATCAAAAGGCGGCGGAAAAAAACATGTCAGACAGGATGCTACGGATGCGAAAAACGCGGAAACTCTTTAAAGCGGGATGTATTCTGATTGGCTGTCAATGATTTTATCGTTCATAGTTGCTGTTCTGTTACATATAGAACAATTTTTTTAAACTAGATCTTTATCGTTATTGCTATAGTTGTAGTCTTCGGTGTGAACAGGCCTTTAGTTCGTTAGGTTGGTTAAGTTAGTTATTATGATGTTTTTTTTATTTTTTTTTGAGTGGGTTGTTTTTTTTCTTTTGTTTTTGGAACAATCTGTGTTGTGATAACTGTCACTCTCATGTGGCCATGGCTCTGAACCTCATGCGCTACGATAACAGCTCCGCCTGGAACATGGTCAACCTCTGCTTACTGTCCTTCATCCACAGCAAACACGTCAGGTGAGGTCAGGACTTTCAAGTCAGAATGAATGTCGATCTATTTTTTCAATGCATGATATTGATTCATCCATGCAGTTTTTTTTATGCATGCTTTCTTGTAATGTTTAATCAAAACATCATAACTGGATCTTCTCTCTAGTGTCCTATACAGGACTTCTCCAGTCGTTATATCAAAATTTTTATACCATAGAAATCTTCTTATTTAATTAAAAAAATATGGTTTAGTCAAGAGCAGTGAGAGATTTTCTGTCTTTGTTGTTTGATTAACATGAATGGCAGACAGCAGGAATATTAGACTGCTGTCACTTTAAGAGCTGCCCGGATCCAATATACTGTATGTATAATATGTGGCAAAGTAAAAGTAGAAGTCAGCAAAAATCTGTGTCATTTAAAACAGTTTCATACTGATGGAGAGAGGCTGATTATAATGTTCTGAACGCTTGGTCGCTGTTTACTGTCGTCTCATCCTAACTTAACCTAGTGATGATTGATATGATGTGCGTTACATAAGAAGCAACTATCACAGAATGCACACACAACTGATCGTTTGATATTTGCATGCTTGTAAGTTAACATTGCAATGCTTGAACATGCATAAAAGCACATTGCACATGCTAGTGTTTATAAATAAATGCAATGAAGTATACAAAATTAAGTATTTCTGCAGACCTTTTTAATTTAAGCAATAAAATTAAGCGAACACAGTCTTGTATTGGCAACGTTTCAAAGTTTGAAAATACAATGTTCAGCAGATCTCCATTACTTAAGTAATTTTGTTTCCCAAGTAAATGCATATTGATTCAAGAATGTTTAGATACTTATACAAAAAATGCTAAGTAGTCTAACTTTTTTTGCAGTGTGATCAGAAGGTACAGAACAAGTTATTTTTATATTCTAGTATTTGGAAACAGGGCTATTCAAGCCATAAAATGAATACAAAAATAATGGAGATTGGTAGGAAGTTGTATTTTAAAAATATTACATTTACCTTCATGAAACCCTGCTTAGAAATGGGTTTGGACATGACAGAATTAAAAAGCTAATGTTTGTATCTACACGGCTCATTCGAAGGTCTCTGTTCCTCTGCAGCTTTGTGGGCTTCCTGAAGACCTGGCTGCCTTTCCTGATGCTCTGTGGGGTCATAGTCACCATCTCCCTTGCGGTCAACCTGCGATGACTGAGGCTTCAAACACTGAGAGAGATGAACCTGAACTGAAATCATGCATCGTCTCAATACAGAGACCTCTTTGCATCTAGAGACACGCAGACTATCAGTGCCATTGTAAATAAGTGAATTACAGGGACTTTTTCCAGTACTGCTTTTACTGCATTTGATATATTTGTAATATAATTATATCACATACATGGATGGGGCTACATGAAACATGGCAGCAATTTCCTGTCAAAACGATTTTCCATCATTTTTCCAAGAACTACTTGCATTGAAGTCAGTTTTCATCAGTTATTTTTAATGATCCGGGATGTTCACAGGTGTATATTGTTTTACATTAATAGAGACTGTAAATTTGCTTAATTTCAGGATCAATCTTAATGATTTTTTTTTATGTTTACATCTTTAATGTTTACATTTATATTATATGAACAAATAAAAGTGCATTCATAATGTTTGTCCTCATTTTTTTAAAGTTTGTCTTAGATATCAAAATATAATATTATAAAAATGTATTTGCAATTCTGACTTTTTTATCGCAATTCAGTTGACATCTCGCAAATCTAAGTTTATATCTCACAGTTTACACACTTTTTTCTCATATTTTTTTTTTCTGCCATGGAATTAAAAATAAAAAGGTAATTGCAACATTTTATCTCAGAATTCTGACTATTTCTTGCAATTATGAAAACAAAACATAATTTAATTGCAAGCTATAAACAAGCAATTCTAACTTTTTTCTAGCAATTCAGTTCGCATCACGCAATTCTCAATTTTTCTCAGAATTCTGACTTTTTTCTCGCAGTTCAGTTCAAAACCCACAATTCTAAGTTTATATCTCGCAATTTAGACTTTTTTACTCAGAATTCTCATTTTTATTTTTTTTCCGCCATGGAATTAAAAATAAAAAAGCTAATTATGACTTTTTAACTCACAATTCTTGACTTTTTCTTGCAAATTAGACTTTATTTGAGCAAAAAAAAATCTAAATTGTGAGATACAAAGTTGCAATTACTTTATTTTTATTATTATTTGTTTATACCTTGGTGGAAACAAGCTTCAACTTTTCTTCCCGATGTTTTAAATCTCAGTGTTTGAATCAAATGTGTTTTGTTCATTTTTAGTGGATTTATGTAGTTAGTTCTCAAGTTCACACAGGTGTAGAGAATCAACATCATCCACTAACTAACCGCAAACAAACAATACTGACTGTCTTCTTCAGTTGATTTAGCATTTTAAACCCAACAAACTTCTTTCCATCAAATGTTTTGACTGAAGTGTTTGTGCATCTTTCTGTATATTTGGGAATTTAATGCATGACAATTAAGGAAAGATGAGTGATGCTTATATTTCCTAACAGTGCGGTTTACATCTTTACAAAGCAAAAGCTGCTCTATAAATGTTTCTTATGGCCAGAGAACACACGCTGACCCCAGTCCTGCGACAGGATGGATGTGTTGTGTTCAGCTCCACCCACCCTGGCTTCTAAATCTGAGATCAGGAGCTCTTTCTAGATGAATGTGTTGCTGAGGATCTCCTTCAGCATGTGCACTTACAGCGAACGCGGTGCCCTCAGACGCTCCGGACCGTGAGCGCGAGCGCTTGGATGATGCCGCCGGCTGTGTCGCTGTCCTTCGTCTGCGCGATGTTGTGCGTCTCCGCGTGCGTGGCGTCGTGTCCGCTGCGCTGCGAGTGTTCTGGAGCTCAACGCACGGTGCGCTGCGCGTCTGCCGCGCTCCTCCAGGTCCCCGCCGCGATCCCGAGCGACGCGAGCAGCCTGATCATCACCGGAAACGAGATTCACAGACTCGACCACAGCGCGTTCAGCGGACTGCAGAACGTCACACACCTGAACCTGAGCAACAATAGGTGAGAAAGATACTGTTAGTCAACAAAAACTATCTACTGTCTGTCTGTCTGTCTGTCTATAGCAATAATGGGTAAGAAAATATACTGTTAGTAAGCAATATCTATATATCCATCCGTCTATCGGAATGTGTGTCTATCCATACTGTACATCTGTTTGTTTGTCTATCTTTCCATCTGTCTGTCTATGTATCTATCGTCTGTATATCTTTATATATACACAATACAGATTTTGTCAAAGCAGCTTTACAGTGTCAAACAGGAAAATAGTGTCAATAATGCAAGAGCACAATAGAAAACAGTCATTTTTCCAGGTAGTCAGTTCATTGATGATTCAGTGATGTCAACATCCAGTTCAGCTCTATTCTGATAGTGTCTGTGCAATCAGTCAAGCATCCCCAACCAAACAAGAAAAAGGAACCAAAACTCCATCTGTGACAGAAATGGACAAAAAAAACTTGGGAGAAACCAGGCTCAGTCGGGGGGAAACCAGGCGAAACCAGCATGACGTGGTTTAATTCCAGACTGCAACACAGCTGCAGAGGTCTTGTCTGGATCCCGTGGTCTTGTGCCGATGGTTGTGGAGGTGATGAGGTCTCCGCTGACATTCAGGGCTGTAGAGGTCGTCTCTAGGGTGACATGTAAAGTGTGAAAAGTAGCGGTCGAAGTACTGAGCCTTGTGGTCAAACAGCGGTAAGATCCATTAGCACTAATAGAGAAATACAACCACGATCAGATGATAAGAGTAGGTCATACGTAACTCATGATGAGAGCAGTCTCAGTACTATGATACGATCTAAATCCTGATTTGAAATCTGAGATACCATTTCTCTCCAAGAAGGAACATAGCTGAGCGGATACTGCCTTTTATAGTATTTTTGACAGAAAAGGGAGATTTGAGATCCGTCTGTAATTAACTAACTCTCTAGGATCAAGTTGTGTGTGTGTTTTTTTTTAAATAACAGACAATTTGAAGGTTTTGGGGACATATCCTAAAGACACTGATTAATTAACAATATTCAGAAGAGGATCTATGACTTCTGGAAGCACATCTTTTAGGAGCTTAGGTGAAATAGGGTCTAACATACATGTTGTTGGTTTATATGATTTAACAAGTTTATACAATTCTTCCTCTCCTATAGCAGAGAAATCTATCTATCTATCTATCTATCTATCTATCTATCTATCTATCTATCTATCTATCTATCTATCTATCTATCTATCGTCTATCTGCCTATCCATCCACTGTTTGTCTGTCTTTCCGTCTGTCTGTCCATCTATCTACCTATCAATTTATCTATCTGCCTGTCTATCCATCCGTTTGTCGATCTATCCGTCTATCTTTCTATCTATCTGTATTTTTACTCTTCTGACAGTAATATAGATTTAGTGATGTGCTCTTGCTGACTTGTATATTTCACCATTTAAAATCCTCAAACTTTCTTTCTGTTCTGCCAGCATTATGGAGATCGGCTCGCATGCATTCTCCTCTCTGCTCATGCTGCGTTCTCTTATCCTGAACAACAACGAGCTGGTTCTGATCCACCCCGAGGCGTTCTCGGTGCCTGGCAGCCCTCTGCAGGAGCTCAGCCTGCGCTCGTCTCTCTATAACTACACGTCTCTGACGGACCTCATCACCGCCCTGCGCTGGGGAGAGCTTACACACCTGCTTCGCCTCGATCTGTCGGACAACCATCTCGTCCTCTTACCCCCAGGGATGTTCGCTCCTCTTCCGAACCTGCAGCATCTGCATCTGCGCAACAACTCTCTGGTGGCCATCTACAATGGCACCTTCTTTGGCATCGTGCAACTTCTAGAACTGGACTTGACTGGAAACACCTTCAGAACTATTAGTGACGAGGGTCTTCATGAGCTGGAGCGATTCAGTGGGGTGCGTCTGCTGTTGGGTCAGAATCCTTATGTGTGCACATGTGAAGCACAAGAGCTTGCCAACTGGCTAAACAGTTCAAAGGTCAGGGTGGGCGACGCGGACAGGCTGTATTGTGAGTTTCCTGCTGCTCTGCGTGACGTGTCTTTGCGGGGTCTTAGCGCGCAGGTGTTGGGGTGTTACAGTAAAGTGCATGAAGAGATTACTGACTTGTCCCTACAAACTTCCTACTTGTTCCTTGGATTAGTGTTGGGATTCGTAGGCATGGTCTTTCTCTTTGTTGTCTACCTCAACCGAAAGGGTATCAAGAAATGGATCACAGAAATATATGAAGCCTTTCAAAATGTGCTGGAAGGGTATCGTCACCGGTATGAGATCGACTCTGACCCACGATTGGGGCATGCTTCACACGGTCACCAGGGTCGGCCTCGAATGGACCAGCGTTCAGCGCACATCTCTACTGATGCCCATATCACGCAGATCCCATCCGATGTAACACTATAACTGCACAATGAACTAATTTCTATAGAAATGTTTGTAGGTACAGTATTATGTCCTGATATTGCCCTTCAGTTTGTAGCAAAGTGGTGTGCTTGACATTTTCTAAATAGACCAAATCAAGATAAATCATTAGTGGTTGGCAGACACGATTAATTAGAGAGATGTCTGACTGGTAACTGATGCAATGCCAATAAATGCATGATATAAGCTAATACAATATACAATTTAATTAGAAAACATCCACTAGTGCAAGAAGAGTCAACACAAAAACAGATAAAGTTTCAACTTGTGAATGTGTCGGATTACAGTAGTTCAAACAGACATGCACTCTTAAAAATAAAGATTCTTTATTGGTTTTAATGGTTCCATGAAGAACCTTTACAGTGGAAAAAGGTTCTTTATATTATTAAATGCTCTTAAATGTAGAACTGTTACTTTTTAGAACTGTTTACTGAAAGGTTCTTTAGAGAATCAAAAATGGTTCTTTCTATGGCATATGGCCTTTAGGAACTTTTATATTTAAGAGTGTGGACTAAAAGCCACAAAGTCCTACATGCACATCTATATGCTGAAATTTCACAAAATTTCCTGAGAAAAACTGTTGATTATAATCCGGTTTTCATGCGCTCAAAATATCTGATTTATCAGTCAAATTTTCTAAAGGTTACAAGGGAACTTAAAGAGGCACTGAATGACTTCTCATGTGTATCTAACCCTATTTGACTGAATTATGGTCTCCATTATATTTCATAACCTATTCACCAGACTGAAACGCTCCTCTCCATCACATTATTTGGTGCGGCCCACCACGTTCACTGCTATAGATTGTGTCCTCAATATTTTGCCATGGTTGAGGAAAAGAGGGAAATGAAGGGGTGTATAGGGGGAAAATGGGTCACAATGAAGGATTTTGAGTGTAATGTTCCCTGCGAGCACATAGCAAATCTCTCTGTGTGCTTTATAGAGCCTGGAACTAATGACTGCAATTGATCAAGACCAGACAGCCCATATTAATCTGTGTCTCTGCTTTTGGCAAAGCAGTATAGTACAGCATGTTTGAAAAACCTCCTCTGGTGTGTGTGTGTGTGTGTGTGTGTGTGTGTGTGTGTGTGCACATACCGTTATAACATTTAAATCTAGTCCACCAAAGGAAATCTAAAATGCTTGTTTCTATGTGAAGCAGTCCAGGAATGACATTTGCATCATTCAGTATACACCGTTCCACAGAGAATGCTTAATACTTTTCAGAAATGTACATAAAATGTTGTATTTGGGGCTCCTACTTCTTTTTTTAGATAGATAGATAGATAGATAGATATTCTTAATCACTGCATGTAACTATTGCACATGCAAATGAGAATTACTGACGTTAGACCAAGAGAACCTCTTAGAATTGTGAACCTGTTAAAATTGTTTTTGAGTTTGGTGCATGACAAATACCTCATATTTTGTTTGTAGTCATAAACACTGGAAATATTATATTCATGTTTTATTTGATTTATAAAAAAGCAGAAGTAAACGAACAAAAGGCATTTAGGAGGTTTAAGCAACACATCCGTTTCAAGGGAGTGACGTCACTGCTTACCTGCAAGTGGGCGTTGGATTTACCTGTAGCCGCAGGTAAAATACGGCACGGCGGGGCGAAGGAACGAAGCTCACCGATCAAAGCTTTAGCGTGAGCCGAATCAGAAAGCGCGTGTTGCGCGACGAAATCGAAACGTTTGACCCATTTTCAGTAAGTGAATCAAAACAAAGATCGATGAAGTGGAGGTTATAACGCGTCAAAGGGAACATACTTCACACTCGGGCTACTTCCGCGATCTTGAACGGCTAGAAGTTGCTCTCTAAACACCTGAAGATTTCATCCGAGCCTATGCGGTAAGTGACACCTTGACAAACCATCCTCTCTGCGAACGAGTCACAGGAACGCTCGCAATCAATGGATCCTGGCGGATGCGCGCTCGTTTGTCCGCTTGCATTGGATGTAAAGGGACTTTACAAAGGATTGTAGCCATAAATAATTCTGTTAAGTCAATAAATATTGTTCTGGTACAGCCATACAGACAAGTACAGTTAGAGGCTGTTAAAACACACTAATGAAGCATTTAATATTGTTTGGACAGGTAAACTGCATTTAGCCAATACATGCAATGCATATGTTCCATCTGCTAAATAGTCCAAATAAAGTTTTTTGGTCTGGCCAGAGCACACTTTACAGGCCTGCTTTATGTCTGACTAAACTGTACACTGATAATGGCCAGAAATGAATAACCAGTCCTTACGGATGTATTCTGGGTATTTCTTTCTCATCCACTCGATACACAAGAATGTCCTCAAACTATCTGTTGGTTGATGACCAATTACAATACTTATCAATATCAGGCATTCACAGTATTGAAGACATGCTTCTTTCTGTGACCGGATTCATCGAAAACATATGATTCTAGACAAAGAACGCAGTCCTTGAGTCAAACACTGACTGCATGAAAGGCGAAGTCACAAGGGAGTGTATTTAAAAACACATGTAATGAACTGTAATAATAACACATGTAATGATGAACTGCCTTTAGATAAAAATTGTGTTTACTATATTGTCCTTTTGCATTGACACACTATTTTTTTTTTTTTGATGCTGTAAAGCTGCTTTGACACAATCTGTATTCTTTAAGGCGCTATATAAATAAAGGTGACTTGTAAAAATTAATAACATGATGATCGAGTAATTCCTGCCCACCAAAGAAATCCCATTTTAAACATGCTGCACTCTTAGAAATAAAGGTTATTTATTGGCATATCTGGTTCCACGAAGAACCTTTAACATCCATGTAATCTTTCCAAAGCACAAAAGGTTCTTTATAGTAGAAAAAGGTTCTTTGGAGAACCCAAATTGGCTCTTCTATGGCATACCTGCGAAAACCCACGTTTGGAACCTTTATTTATTAGGAGCGTAACGAGCTACAGAAAATGCAGCTTATATTTTTTTAATGTTTAATATTAAGATCCGGATATGGTTGTGCTGATATAACCACTCCAAATGCTCACATTTTCCAAGCTTGCATAAATAACCCTTCTATGCTATCTAGATACAGATCAGCTCACTGTTGACATGTTTGAAATGCCTTTGGAGCACAACACATGGAGACACAGAATGAAGGTGTCCACTATATGTTATTTTGACCCATATGGTCGGTGGTATATTGGTGCAATGTTTATGATTAAAGTGTGAAGCATGGTGTCCCATACTCAGAATTAGTGCTCTGCATTTAACCCATCCAGGTGCACGAGACTCAATATTGAGGGTTTTGGGTTGTGATTGTTATTTATTAACCATTAGGCCATGACTGTTTAATAGTCCGTTTCATTTTTTGATTTCACCATCATCATTGCACGTTTTTTTTTTTTTTTTTTTTTGGTTATATCTCCAGGCTTGAGGAAGTCATTGTGCAATAACTGAGAAATCTGAGGCCTGTTTAACACTTTGACGTTTATGAATATTCACACAAGTTTTCTCAGCAGTCGTTTATAATGAACTTTTTGTCATTTTTTTAAAAATATATCAAGGTCTGTTTCACACATCTTTAATAATCAGAGTAATCGCAACAGCATACATGTGTATTTACTTTAATACATATGCCATAAATTATAAAATGGTTAGGAGAATTGCCAGATTTACTGAAGTATTAAGTGCTGTTTGTGTCTGTCACTGCGCATATGACTTGCATCAAACCTTACAGGCGTCTTTTAATTGTCATTTGATGTTGCTCCATAAAAGCCTATATTGCAAATAATGCTGTAATTTAATCATGCATTACAACGTTCTGCAAAAATAGGCTCAGCACATCTCTACATGCAGGTACGATTGTGCTGCTTTGTTTATGTGTGCAGTGTGAACTTGTGAATTATTTCAGCTTTTTAAATCTAGATGCATTAATGTCCATCCCATGTTCCTGCAGGTCCTGAATGTGGTGAGTTATGCCTGGCCACAGCACAGGAACACATCACAAGACGCGTCCTCATGGCTCAAGCCGCTCTAGGGCAGACGGCTACAGGCAAAGCCGCACCTACTCCAGAGACAGCAGCACCAGTCAGGACACCTACAAGGAGAACTACATTGAGCAACCTCGTAGCATAGACTCGCAGTTCCCCCGTAAAACACATCCTCACTACGCCAATGGACGAGGCTCAGAGACCCTGGGGTTTATCCCAGGCTCCGCCGACTCTCCTCAAGGTACACAAGCCTGCGGCTCATGCGCCTCTCTTGGCTGTAGTGGCTGCAAAGCTGTGCTGTGCTGCATTCTCACCTGTGGGCTTTACGGGTCTCGCAAGCCTTGCTTGCCGCCCAACGAAAGCTCCACTGACAACCCTTTAAAAGCCGAGCCAGAACCGAGGAAGCCCAATGGATTTGCTCTGTCCAATCCCACATGCGGCGTAAGCCTCGAACCGAGCAAATCGAGGCAGTTACCAATCTCTGGCAGCTTCAGGTACGGCGACGTCTATTTTGCTGGCAAGAAAGTGGAGTACCCTGTCAACTCAGACGCGCCTCCACGACGGACCAGAACGGCTGGAAAGGGTGACAACAACCATCGTCCCAGCAGTAACACCAGTATCTACTCGAGGGAGGATTTGGATCTAGACGACCTGGACGATGGCGGCACTGACATCGACTCGCTAATCACTAAAAAGCTTCTAGAACTTTATAAAATGCACCAGATCGAGCAGCTGGCCAAATGCACGTCTGACGTGTCCTTCTCCCGGAAAACCATCGAGATCAGCGATCTGATCAACAGCATTGCTCAGGACTACAACTTGGAGGAGCAGGAAGCGGAGTGCCGGCTGGTGCACGGCGTCATACGCATCAGCACCCGCAACAAGTCCTCAAAAGGTTACAAAAGCAAAGACTATAAATCGCACGATGCAATGCAGCATATTAACGGGAGGAGGGATGGAACGCTGCCCGACAGTGGGAACGAGACCATGACCTTCACCTTTAGTGATGGTAAGTGATGGTGGATAAGAGTGTCAGCAGTGCACAATGACATTTGAATGTCTTTTGACGCTATTTCTCTTTCCCTAGGAGAACCCGAGGTGCTAGTGTCAGAATTGACACCATCAGATGAGCTTGCCCGAAAGATGAGAGGCAACAGTGGGAAAAGTAAGTGTCTTGCTTCTTATACTTTCTGGATGGCCTGATGGGTAAATATAATGTACTGCCAGTCCTGGTGGAATTGGACCCTGAGGATGGCGTATTGTTTTCTCTACTTTTGAATTTGGCATTCCTGCCTTTGATCTATGCCCCCCCAAAAGAATAATGCCCTCACCCACCTGTCTCTGTAAACTAGTTGCAGGGCCTAAAGCTTCTGACAGTGAACACTGAAGCTTCTCATCTCACTTTACAATCATTCTTGAGGGGCCTTAGCTCGCCTCCAAGCAGTTTATCCACTATTCCACTATATCAGATCACATCTACCCTTCCTCACATAAGGGTGGTGCTCTTATTATGTAGCCTAACTTGTCTGAAGGTCTCGCTTTTCTTGCACTGTGGAATTCTTCTATGCTAGAGACGTGTGCAAATGTAGAGTGTCACTTGAATGAAAATCAATACTGAAAAAATGTTTCTGCCTAAAATTGTAGTTCAGTGCTATTGATGACATGGGGAAAATTTGCAGGCAAAAAAAGCGTGATCAAATACAATGACTGGAATTCGGTAATAATGACGATGAAATAAACATCCAAAGTAGACATACCAACCCTGAATCATTTATAATATTGAAATGTAGTTTTATACAAAACTAGCAGAGTAAATATTCACAAGAACGACTGTGGATGTTCCATTTTATGTCGCTGTTTACATCTGGTTTTAAAGTGAGTTTTGGTTGATCGGATCACAAGGAGATGAGGAGGCACATCCCTGTTTACACCTGCTGTTTTAGTCCACCACTTTCCTGATTTCTTTGAGGGAAGGGTCTATAGGCGGGTGTATGTATGGGCTTATTCTGATCTTTCGATCTAATATTGCTCTATAAGATTGCACAGCATACGAACGTGAAAGGAGATAGTTGAAAACAATACGGAGAATAGCAGCTTTCATTGTTGCTTCTACACCAAACGCTTGTGTTAGAATTAGGAATGGTAAGAGAAAATTGTGCTTTTTACAAATTGTCATTTTTTTCACCTTCAAACCAAACTTACGATTTCAGACGGCGAAGTTTAAATCCCATCTTGTTAATGCAATTCAACAACGTGTAACAAAATATTTAAGAATTACATCATTGGGCAGAGAGGAGGTGATCTTTTGTGGTTGTTGGAACGTAAAAAAATCCACTCAGTCTCTGGAAGTGGTTAAAAATGGACAAGCTCTAAACCTTTGATACCTGTATTTAGCATCATCCCACTTGTGATCGGATCGACAAAAACATATCTTAATACCACGTGTAAACGGAGCCTAAGTTATCAATCTCCACTCACACAGCGGTCACTGCCAAATTAAGAGTCTTGCTATCGGTCAGCACTGCGAATTGACAATTTCATCGCCAAACTATGAAAAAAATTCACATAGGGAATTTTCTTTGCCAAGTCCATTGCCCATTCAATTTCACTGATTGTAACTTTATTTACAATATTTGTTAAATGCAGAGTTGCGAGAGGTTTGAAGTCCATGTATAAATTGCAAAAATCAGCATGTTCTTTTCCTTCACAGATTACTACTCGAGCTCGGCCACAGATTCATCAGGGGCTCCACTTTTGCGCTAACTCTCCAGCTGTTCCCTCTCAGTTATTACTGCCTAACTAGTGTTCATCTCTGTCCATGTGTTCCTCTCATATTTCAGTGAAAGCATTTATTATGCTAAGGACAGTTTGTGTTCGTCAGAATGCCCAAAGACTGCTGTAGTCGCACAGCTTCTGTCACGAGTGTAATGTTAAACAAAGGAGCCTGTTGCAAAACACAATTGTTTCCTACTGCCCTCGTAAGAAGCCATGTGAATAGTTACATAATGATGGACAAGTTTCCTGACCAAGCCATTGGCATCAAAGGGTATCTAAGTATTGCTTCTAATTATACTTTTAGAGACACTGCTATCATCCTAAGTGGTGATGTATCTAGTAAATATGCATGTATTCAGCACTGATTAATAGCAACAACAAGACTTAAACTAGTTGCTGTCAGTCTGAACTGAACAATTTGTCCTCCTTGTTCTTTGTTTAAACCATTTAATGCAATTTAATGTTGTTTTGGGACTGTTTGTTGTCAGCCACATCTGTATGGTGGAACGTCAGTTTTGAAATACTTTAATGTTTTTGTTTTTTTTGCAATTGTTTTGTATTGAAATAAAAGGGAGTTTCCTCTCATTTTATATTTTTATTCATTACTGTATTAATTTAAACTGTATGCACCATTTTGTCTTATCATACTGGCTGTTTTGTTTCAGAAAACGATTGTAGTTCTGTATCGCATAGAACATATTTACACTCATACGTGTTTACCACAGAAAATTTCTCTCTTTACCGCGTAGCATTTTTCTCGGAAGATTGCATTGGTGTCCGCCTCCTCCCTCTGTTTCCCTCAGGTCACTGTGCTATGAACTTGTTTGGCTGGTTTGACAATAGAAAGGAAATAAAATCCTAGTGTTTGTTGGGGTTGTACATTGCAGAGGAGGGCGAACTCCAGAGAAAATTCCCCTTGCAACTGTGCTCTTTTTTACACTACTGTAAAACCAGCTGCTCCGATTTACTAGTCAAGCTAATTTTGTCATATCTAACATATAGTTTTTAAGGATTAATAGGAAATTACCAATCATTAAATGGTTTCCTTTTTTTTTTGCATGGGCGTGCTAGCATTCTGTTGTCTTGCTTTTGGATTGTAAACCATTTCGGACCCAATTAATTGCATGAAATTGCATCTTTCTTAACTAATTGTTTGGTTAGAGTAGCAAAGGTTCATTTCATTTTTTTAAATAAATAGATACCATAGTTAAAGTCATATCACTGCAATGTAGTGAACTACTGTTTCAAATGGTTATCGTTTTAAAATGCATTATTTCATGCACTATATTTTTTAACAAGAAGGCCGTAGGCTTCAGAAACTTCATCAAAATGGTTTTTTTGTTTGTTTGTGTTGGCCTTAATCATCACAAGAGGGCACTACAGTACACACTATCCAGAAAGAGGAACCCAAACCTGGAGCCACTGATCTCAAGACCAGCTATGAGTTATGTTTTCATGTGTATTTGTGTGTACGGTCAGCTCAAACATTACAATATTATGTCTTCGTCATTAGTTTTGTTTCTGTACAAATCTGTTTATCAAGCACTATCGTATAGTTTTTGTAAAGAAAATGTCCAAACTTGGTTTTCAGGAATAGCATACTAGCAAGCTACCAATTCTACAGTGTATAGCATACTATGTACATTCCCTTTGTCCATGCATGCTAAGATGTGTATACAACAGGTCACACTTTTCTACAAAGCAACATAAATGTGGATTAAAAATGCAAACCAACTATTTTTTTTTCTCCATGCATGCAATGTTTATAATAGCAACAAATGCACATGCAATTAAAAAAAAAAATTAAAAATCCAGTATTAAGTTGTAGTGTCTTGGGTTTTATTTATTGATTGAATTGTATGTGTTTTTTTTTTTTTTTTTGTTTTTCTCTATAGTGTTTTTTACATGATATTACTTTGACCGTTCCCTGTACAGCCCACCTTTTCCACTATAAGTATGAAAACAATAGAAACAAAGCCAAAACCTGGACATTTTAGGCAATTTAAGTGTCCTGGAAAAAGAAGACGTATGATCACCCAATATATATATATAACCTACATATGCTGCTCAGTGTATATCCTGACATCACTAAAGCGACTATTTAAGCACCAAAGAAATGGAATTTCTCGCAAGTCACTCACAGAGCAATCATCTGCTATAAAAACAAATACGCAGGGGCGTATTGTGCAAACCATGCATTTACCTTTGTGCCACTGACCCTGTAGTGTCTCCATCAGACTTTCTCTGGGTACACACGTAGCAGCAAACACAACTTGTTTTATTACAATTATGCAATTTGGACTTCTTTTAGAAATAAACCCGTGACATTGACAAAGCATGAGGATGTGTTTGCGATGCTTTGACACAGCAAGCGCGGCTAAGGTTGGAAAGAAATACTAGGTTACTAATTACTGAATATCACGTAACGCAAAAAAAAAAAAGAAGCTTATTTTGGCAATTCTAGTGGGTCATTTGTGCACAGGATGCATATATACTGCAGAAATACTATGAATATTCAGGTGTAGTTCATCACAATAACTATAAACATGTTCCACTAACATTTCACTAATGCACTTTTTTAACACTAGATCTATTGTTTCAGCATTTCAAACTGAAAAATGCAGAAAGTTTTTTTTAAGTTTTTTTTTTTTTTCTTTCAGTAAAGTAAATTTGATTTGCCTTGATCTTTGCTTTGATAATGACGTTTACACATTTTAAAATTTAATTTAAATGTCCAAATACTTTTTTGGGATTGATGTACATTGGTTAAATTGTTTTAGGACTTCTCTTGTATGCACAGAAACATCATTATGAGAATTGTTTTAATTCTAAAATTAGTATAGTATTTATAAAACTGGTTTAGAAGTACGAGACAAACACACAAGTCACACCAAAATGTGAAAAAAATAGATTTAAATGCAGTATATTTATGAACATACAAATGTTTTCCTTTAACTTTCTCACTGAGACAATACATGAACCTCCCACAGGTGCAAAAAAAAGGGCAATAATCAGTAAATCACAAACTTGTGACCTAAATACCATTACAAAGGTGCAGTAATTTCATTAAACTGTGTAAACAATAAAGATGTGCTAAAGTCTGTAACTTGTCAAATATATCAGACGTGACCCTTTTCATCCAGCGCTCGCACCTCAGTTTTCCCATGAACACTGGAGAAAATAATGCGCTATGGAAAGTTCGACTTCAAGCAGTCCGTGAGTCTTTGGGTCAGTACCTCGTGAAAACCATGTCGATCAACAAGTCCAGCAGATCTGCCTGACCGATGACCGGCCGAAAGAAGAGCTCTGTGATGAGGCTCGGAGTGATGGTCTTTAATGTGGATGCGGTGAGGAGGATACGAGCAAATCGCCCTCGATCATCTGGATGAAGAGGCACAAGGACCTCCTTGAGAGCGTGCTGAGCTTCATACTGCAGACCCTCGATGAACAGAGATGCCTTCAGACCCGGCACATCTGCAGATGGAAAATAATGGGTGAGTGCATTGTAAAATCTACGGCTAAACACAATAATTTAGGATAAAAAATGACAGATAAATAAAAATAGATGAATGAATGATGCAATGATGCATTTATATAGATAGATAGAAATTTTAAATACATTATTTAAATGAATGTTTAATTATATATAATTTTTAATAACGAAATTAAAATGGCAATTATTTTAAATTAAATATATTTTAATCAAATAAAATTACAATGCATTATAAGTAATTATTTAAATAAATAATTATTTATTACATTATAGATAAATGTATTTTTTAAAGTTACATTTTAAAATAATTAAATCATTTAATATAATTAAATATATATCAAATTAAATTACAAATACATTATTTATATATAATTTTTTTTTCAATAAATAATAATTTAATTACTAAATGTTATAAAAATTATAGTAATTTATACATTTAAATAATTTAAATTATAACTTTTGACAAAATAATTTTAAAGAATTAAATCTATTTTAATAAACTTAAGTTAGAAATACACTGTTTATAAAATATTATTTATTTATATAAATATCATTTTTATGTAATATTTTAACTATATATCAAGATATTTTATTTTAATTTTTTTATGTAATACATTTTTATGTTTTATGTAATATTTTTTAACTATATATCATTTAGATATAAATTAGCATCTAAATATGTTACTGTGCAACACCATGTTGGTTCTGAAGAACGTACCTGGATTGAATATCACGGTGCCTTTCAGATAAGCGTACTCCTTGGGGCTTAAATCCAGACTCCAGAACTTCTTGAGGCAGGCTTTGAGTGTCTGCACTCCGGCCAGCGTGGGCTGCTCTGGATCGGAGCTCGGCGTCTCTCGGCCGTTGAGCAGGATTCTCTTCAGCATGCTGGGCGCCGGAGAGTCGTGCACCTCGAAGCGAACCCGGTCCTGAGCCAGACCCAGAATGAAGAGCGGCGCCCAGCAGTTCTGCAGCAGAGACAGCTGGTCTTTTGGTGGCAGCTGCTGGAACGCCGGCAAACTCTTCATGAAGTGCACGGTCTTCACCAGCACGTCTGAAGCCACCTGACACGTCTCGCCGGGAGTCTTCAGACAAACCGTCCTGCGTTTCTCGCAGTGGCACGTCTGAGAGACCCGCTTGTAGTTCGGCTCGTTCGTAGTCGACCCGCCTCGGCTGAGGATGTTGAAGAGGATAGCGTTCGACTGTCCGATACCGTCGCATTCACAATCCATGTTGTCACCAAATACGCGCTATCTTCTAGAACTCAAACCTCATGTAGACTGAAGCTGTGAGAGACTCGCATCTGTCACTGAAACGGCTCCTATTTATAACAAGCATTCGTGTGGCTGAACTCCTGAACCTTGACCTGTCAATCTACATCTGCTCTGCTGTGAACAAAACACCGGTTTAGCAATTGGGTAAATGGAGATAAGACAGTTCAGTGGCTGGGATATACTGGAGGTGAGGCAATATTATCTCTGCTGGAGTCATTACACCAGGCCGTACCAAGCGACCAAGGACTCCTCAAGTACTCATTATATGGCCCCTATCATTACAGACGAACCTGTGAGCCTATAAACCTACAAACAGACGAATCCAGGACAGTAAAAGGTGAATGACCCTTGAGGACGGGAAGGATGACGTTACTTCATCAGCTCAAATTAGAGCAGACGTTAAAAAGAAAGTTCACCCAAAAATTCAGAAAATGTCCTATTTCAAAAAACCATCATGTCGTGACAAAGCTAAATGTCTGTGTGGTTTTTGTCCCCCAGTGTTGTTCAAAATATTGTGTTCCATGGAAGAAAGTAAATCATACAGGTTTGAAACAGGAGTAAATGATAAAAATTAACATTTTTGGGGGAGAACTATCCTGTGAAGATGCATTTATTTAACCTGTTAACTGTTAACTCATAAAATATTAAAATTTAAATGTTTACATTTCATGTTTTCATTTTTTTCTACTAACTTTGTAACTTCTAGAATAATCTGCCAAGTGTCTTCAGACCAAGCTCCAGTCTTCTCTCTAGAGTAGCCTATATAATATTTTCAGTGTTTTGATTTTTATTTTCGGGTCTTTGCTCAAAAAGCGGAACTGACAGTCAAACGGGTTAAAAATATAATTTAACAGAGAAAATCCGAAGCCTGAAAGTATGTGACTGAAGTGTATTTACATAATAAAGATTTCTAACAGAGAAAATCCGAAGCCTGAAAGTATGTGACTGAAGTGTATTTACATAATAAATTTTTTGAAGTTGTTTTGAATATGTTTTTGTACCAGCAGGTGTTTTTTTATTTATTTTTTTGTCTGTTTGCAAGAGTTTGTTTTGTTATGTTTATTTATTGATATTTATTGTAATTAATTTTTTAAATATTTATTTTTCATTGGTGTTTCATTAATATTGCCAGGTGTACCGTAAAAAAATTAAAATATGTAAAAAATATTTAAATATATATATATATATATATATATATATATATATATATATATATATATATATATATATATATACATACACACACACACACACATTTTTGGGCACATTTTTAATTGTAGCTAAATAAACCTAATTATTGGAGTATGTTTTAACATTTTAAATACTTCAAAATTTTACTTTTAATTCAATGTGTTATTTGCTGTTTCTTTGTAATTTATTTAGCAATTTCTTAGTGAAAATTGCTTCTAAGACTTAATCTACTCCGATAATACCTTCTGGTCTTGTTTGCCTTTTACTGTTTTCAGACTTTCAGCAGGAAACAAATAGTCTGTTAATTTATCTAAAGAAAATCAGTCAGATAAATTGACATTTGACTGACTGAAAAACTGAAGCAATCAAACTCTTGAATCATATGTAAATTAATGCACAAACAAGGTTGTAATGTGATCAACGAAACTGAGTATACTTTAGCAGACGATTAATCAACGCCATAAAACATTCATCAACCAGAATCAATTCAGAATTTAAAACAAGTGTTTTCCGCCACAGAGCGTTTAGCACTTTCTTGATGTTCTGTTACGTCATGATCATGTGCGGCTTTATTATCTCGGCAGTGCCTAGCACAGAGAACTTAACCAGATAAGCTAATTACTATATTGCATTCAATCAAATCAACAAGTAGCTACTTGTGTAATTCCACTTATATTTCCATTATGAATATTATGTTCTCCGATGACACTAACACAGGAAATAGTTTCATCATATTTGTTGTTAACATTAATTATTCTTTAGGTTTTATAACGAATGTGAAATGATCTGCAGTATGGCAGAAACAACACTGGATAATCCATACACTCTCTATATAACTGTCATAGTCATTTACTTGTGCAATTCAGAGGAATGTCAGATTTATTCCACCTTATTCTGGATGATGATGTTGTTTTTCTACGGTTCATAGTGAACATGCACTTCATCGTGATCTGAACGTCTCGGGTGGAAAGAGTCTAGATCGCGCGGAACAGTGTCTGAATCATAGCTGATTGAATGACGGGTTGTAAATGCGTTTGATAAGCCCGAGTTTATTGAAGGTCGAGACAGTCTGAGACAGACACTGAGGACACCACCTTATCACCAACACGACAGTAAAAGAGAAAAAAAAAATAACTCGTGCCAGACAAACGAAACGATAAAACAAATGCTGCTGCCGCAAATCACCATTTCTACTCATTTTAGAAATGACTAAATGTTTAATATCATGCATGCTGTGATAATGAGCTCATGATAATCGAATATGAAGTGTTGGTTTTCATAGTGCATGTTCTTTAAATTGTATTTTGACTTTTATTATTTGAAACATAAACTTATTTCATTTTGTTCAGTTTCTCAGAAAACGAAACTTCTCGTGTCATTTTGCATCTCCAGTAAATCCATCTTGATTTCAGGACATTTGGATTGGAAAGCGAGACAAAAATACTGCATGATGTTGTAGTTTTGTTTTTTGCAATACATGCAACATTACATGCCACTTTCTGCTCTTAAATAGTGCTTAAATTGTGTAAGCAAACCTATATATATATATATATATATATATATCTATATATATATATATATATATATATATATATATATAATACTTTATCAGTAGAAAATTATGTGTTCCTTAAGGTCCTAAAAAGTACACCGTGTGGATGTGTTTCAGGTGTGTTTGATTAGGGACACGTCCAACATGTGCAGTGTTGGTGGAACTCCAGGAACAGGGTGAGAAAACTGCTGTAAACAACACGAAAAAGCCACGAAAAATCCAATTTGCAATCCAAAATCCATGAAATGATAAATAGGTCTAGGCATCGCCCTACAAAAACATCTAACCGGAACACGTTCTAACTTTATCTACAAAGGTTTCCAAATCATTAAGGTCTTCTACAACTTGCACGGGCAACTGAATGATTTTATCTCATCAGATTATTTCGCTGGCCGTGCAAGTTGCTGTTTAGGCTTGGATCTCATTGGTAAATCAATGGCAAAACATTGCAAAACTATTCAAACATGTTGACAAGAATGATGCGTGTGTGTGTGTGTGTGTGCAGATGTGAATTCATTTATGTATTGTAAACTCTTGATATTTTGTATATTAATTTTGAAAGGTGGGTTTGTTTTATGACTGTTTGAAAGACTACATTTAACCACTTTGACTTTAAAAGTGTATTGGCAGCATAAACTCACACTTAAATTCAAATGTGACATTTACTGAATGTTTTCCAGCAGCCTTAACTCAAAACTACAACAGAACAAGAGATTTAACATCGAATAAACATAGTTACAAGATCTCATTCAGCATAAACTCACACTTATATTGAATTTACACTATTATTATTATTATTATTATTTTCAATTTATTTTTGTACTGCACCCACTGATGGCCTTCATATTCCACTCTAGTCTTATCAACAGGACGTGAGTCATGTTTCTCAATGACAGCATCGCGAATCTATTTATATTTCTGCTTTTATGACGGTCATAAGATGACTGAGCTGTAAAGTTGAAGGCCAGGTTAAGATCGTTTAGTTTTCTTTCGGTTGGTGCACCCGATTAACCTGTTTTCCTAAGATGAGTAACTATCAGGTTTTCACTTAAAGGCCTGATAACCCCAAAGAGCAAGATATCGATGATTTTGCTCAATTATGTCGAGTTTTAACGAACACCGCCGGGTTACGAATAACAAGAACGCAATTCGATCCGCCTCAGCATTCAGACACACGCCGGATTCTGACCTAAAGTTTACATTAACCTTCAGAAACATAAAAACAGACGTGTTTTCAGCTTAGTACGAGTAAATGTTTCCAACTCACCAAATAAGATGCGTGATGATGCGGAAGTCAAGGTTTTAAGATCTGACTGAATACAGTTAAACACGCGCTTGCAGTTCGCGCCAAAAAACTGAACGCGGATCCTAACGGTCGCCTCGACTTATATTTCGTCTAATTAATTATATATATATTTTTTTTTAAATATAAATATAATTTGTCTGTGTGCTTCGTCTTTTCATAACATTTTAAACGTGTCCTATATGATGAAATTTTAAAAAATTAATTTTAATTTCGAGTGACCCTCCTACAGTACTGCTGCTGTAATATTATTTGTGATGTATGTGTATGTCAATCATTGTTGTGTAAGATTTATATATAAATTTGGTTTTTCGACATAAAACGTACACATTATATAAAAACAATATAGCAGAAATAGGAAATGTTACTTATATTTAAAAGTACTTAATTAGGTCACTTTTGTTATTCCAAGATTACACTTGATCCCAAGACACCAAATCTATAGACCAAAAAAATATGCATTTTCATCTTATTTTACTGCTGCCGCCATCTAGTGTACCTATATAGAGTCATCAAGAACTCAGACTTACAGGTCTTGACAGAAATTAAAGCCAGATTAAGTATTTAGCCTACATATGTGTTGAATTCGCAGTTTACAGTAACATGCACTTAATACTGACAGAAAACAGTAAGACTTTATATTTTTTGTTTGGATGCAATACTTTAAATACTTGTTATTTTAATGATTTGAAACCTGACAATGTCCTCTTTAAAATAATCAAGTAGCTATACTTCAATTAAAAAAAAAAAAAAAAAAAAAAAAAAAAATTAACCATAACATCATATTTTCATATCTTTCATCTAAAGCATTCATGTGCTGCTAGTAATAGTGCCATTTATATATGTGCACATGAATAGGATACCATATTAAAAAAAAAAAAAAATTTTGGGAGTAAATAGTATAGACGCTTATTCAAAAATGTAATGAAGTAGAAAGTAAAAGTTGCTAGTATCTTCAGTAAAACTAGAGTATCCAGAAAGATACTCCAGTACAGTAACTAATTACATTTACACCTCTGTTAACTTGTAACCAACAACCTTAAAAGAGGCATTTAACTTCAGTCATCAGTACTAGGCATCCGAGAATCGCTTCTCCTTTGATCATGTGTCAGATGTCATTACTCCATCTCATGACTGAAGACATTAAACACGTTAGGAACGCCCCGATCTCACCTTCAGGGCATTAACCCAGAGATCCTCAATCACTCAGTGAAGCTTGCACAGCACGGAAGCGTTCTAACTGTGACGACAGCATGTCAACATGCAGGTTTATCAGCATTCAGTACGGCCTGCTCACACATCTGTACACAGTTTCCGAGAAACCAACACGCAGCTCTTTTAAAATAATGAATTCAGCTGCTTTAATGTGTCTGAAGGATTCCAGCACGACACGTAACTGGGTCAAACTGATCAATAATAATAAAACACACACGAACGATGATAAATGTTTAAAGTTTTATTAATCCAATGTACTTTTCCAAATGTTCAGCTATCAACTGACAACCAGCATTCATTAAGAGGAATAAAAAGAAAGGAATGTTTTGGAATTTTCAAAATTAAAAGTTTTCTATTTTTTTGTATTTTTTTTTTTAAAAATATAATCAAGGTCAAGATTTAGTCTCAACCTGGCAAACCATGTCACCGTGTTGTTTTTTTTCTGTTCGAGTTTCTGATTTTTCGATATTTATTTATTTTTTATTTTTTTTTAAACGTGTGCCTCGTGGTGAAGACAGGGCCAAAGAGAACCATTCTGGAAAAAAGGAAGAAAAAAAGTCAAGCAGAGAGAAAGAGCATAATATAATCAAGCTGTGAAGGGTTCTCCTCGCACCTGGTGTTAGACGGCCGGCACGGCGGTGCTGGGGCCGGTCTTCTGCGCAGCTTCTTTGGCCTGATGAGCCTGCAGCACCGCCACCGCTTCATCCACCTGGAATTAAAATAACAATTAAATACATGATCGGAAACAGACATCCTTGACATTTCATTACACTATCACCTGAAGTGGTGAGATAATGACATCACTGCTATCAGGAAAAATCCAGTAACTAGGCGGAGCGTCCCCCACGAGCACTGACCTTTGACCTCAGAGACTCCGGAGACTCCAGCATGTGCAGCAGCTCAGAGTTGTCGATCTCCAGCAGCATTCCGGTGATCTTTCCAGCCAGACTGGGATGCATGTTCTGGATGAGCGGGAACAGACGCTCACCTGTCGCAGAAGAGACCATGTATGAGATATTGAGAAATTTTATTTTATATTATTTTATTTTATTTATTTTTTATTTTATTTTATTTTATTTTATTTTATTTTTTTTATTCATTCATTCTACATACATTAAAATATATAATTTACAAATTTAAAAAAAATTCTAAATGAGTAAAACATAGGTATATTGTATAATTAAATTATACAAAAATAAATCCCATTTAAAACTAAATTTACCAGTTATTTTAAATGCATAGAATTTGAATTTTAAAATGAGAAATTGCACATTAAATGCAAGTGCACTTGAAAAAAATCAAGTCAAAATTTGGTTGAAATAATGTTCCACTCATTCATTTATGTAAAAAAAAAAAAAAAAAAAATACACCTTCTGACCTACACCAACTAAATTAAATATAAATAATAAATTTAATAAAAATATATATATATATATATAGAGAGAGAGAGAGAAGCGAGGAGAGAGAGAGAGAGAGAGGAGAGGAGAGGAGAGAGAGAGAGAGAGAGAAGAGAGAGAGAGAGCGAGAGAGAGAGGAGCGAGCGCGAGAGAGAGAGAGAGAGAGAGAGCGCGAGAGAGAGAGCGAGAGAGAGCTGACAAATTGGTAAAATCTACAGTTTTGAAGGATAATGGTAAAGATTTAAAATGGCAATTAAAATTTTAGGGCCATTAGGAAAAAAAAAAAGAAAAGCAGCAAAACAGGAAGTAGAGGATAAACTCACCCAGCATCTGCTTCTGTTCTTGTGGAGGGGCGGCCGCCAACATGGACGCCGTCAGAGGCTCCTGACCCTGAACGTGGACAGCAGGCTGAACGGAGAGTCAAATATATAAACATTAGGAAACACGAGCAAACATGCTCCGAGACATTCGTCTGCAATAATATAATCATGCAGTTGAGATTTGCTACTTTGTATCTGCATGATTATATTGCAAAATGTATACATCACTTTATTCATGCAAATGAAGTTGCACAGTTATATATCCAACTTTATGTAAAGAGCTGGACGATAAGTTACATTTTGCGACTAAAATTCAGGCACTTTACATGTATGCATGTGGATATACAGTACAGGTCAAAAGTTTGGAAACATTACTATTTTTAATGTTTTTGAGTTACATTTTTCTTCTGCTCATCAAGGCTGCATTTATTTGATTAAAAATACAGAAAAAAACAGTAATATTGTGAAATATTATTACAATATAAAATAATGGTTTCTATTTTAATATCCTTTAAAAAATAATTTATTTCTGTGATGCAAAGCTGAATTTTCAGCATCATTACTCCAGCCTTCAGTGTCACATGTCACAGTGTCACATGTAACATCCAGTCTATCACATGATCATTAGATCATTCTAATATACTGATTTATTATGAGTGTTGGAAACAGTTCTGCTGTCTAATATATTTGATGAATAAAAGGTTAAAAAGAACTGCATTTATTCAAAAAAAAAAAAAATTCTAATAATATATATTCTAATAATATATTTTCTTTACTATCACTTTTTTTCAATTTAACACATCCTTGCTGAATAAAAGTATTGATTTTATTTAAAAAAAAAGAAAGAAAAAAAATTACTGACCAGTAGTCTATATTGTTATTAAAAAATATTTATATTTTAAAAACATAGCTTTTTTTTTTTTTTTTTTTTTACTTTTTATTCATCAAAGTATCGTCGTAAAAAAGTATAACATGTTCTGAAAAATATAAAGCAGCAGAACTGTTTCCAACTTTGATAATGAATCATCATATTAGAATGATTTCTAAAGGATCATGTGATAATGATCCTAAAATTCAGCTTTGCATCACAGAAATAAATGATAATTTAAAGTATAATAAATGTAAAAACAATTATTTTAAGTTGTAATAATATATCACAATATTACTGATTTTTTCTGTATTTTTGATCAAATAAATGCAGGCTTGATGAGCAGAAGAAACTTCTTTCAAAAACATTAAAATAGTAATGTTTCCAAACTTTTGACCTGTACTGTATATCAAACTCATTTTGTGATGTGCATGTTCTCGTTTTCTCAAGTTATTTTAAACTGCAACCATAAACAGCAAAAACATGTTGGTACCTGCTGCATGGGCACCTGTGGCTGAGTGGGCATGTGCTGCTGCGGGTTGCGGACTCCAGGTGCGTACTTGTACTGCGGCACTCCTCTCACCTGAGACGCCCCTGTGGCGGCCCCTGCGGCGCTGGGGCGAGGACCCATGGCCTGAGACGCTGTGGGGACACAGAGCACATCGGGATCAGTGAGCGGTGGAGGAATACGCTCGCTGCACGTGTCAACACCAGGCTCGTAGCTCACCCATGCGCTGGGGCGCGATCACCCGCGGGACCTGGGAGGCGGGACGCACGGCGCCGAAGGCTTGAGGACGGGGCCCCGAGGGTCTGACGGCGTTCGGCATGCCCTGGAAATCTGGAACGCAAATGAGAAGCAAAGCAGTGAAGCGAAGAGCTGTGTGAGGCACTGGAGGGAATGTGGGCGGAGCTACTCACGCTGAGGGCGGACCCCCTGAGTGGCCCAGCGAGGACTGGGGCGGAGCTGAGCGAGCTGACTGGTGGGATAGTAAGCAGCACGATTCTGAGCCTGTCAATCACACACAAGAGAGGAAGTAAAAACCAAGTAAAAACATACTTCCACAGGCAAAACACAGCTCAACTGTCTAATGCAACTTCAAATTTAAGGAACGAATTGATGCGAACATTAATAAGTCTATATATTTTCCAAGTGCAATGTCTAAGAAGAACACAGGTTGTATTAGCAGCACTTCAAAGTTTGAAAATACAACTTTTAATGGAGACTTTACCACCTCTGCTTGACTGATGTCTCAGAAGCAGGACTTTTATTTTGACAGCCAGCATCTGAACGCTGTCGTGTCTTCGGTTTACTAAACTGAAGCCGCTAAACCAAACGTGTGTATAAAAGTATGATAGAATTTGCTTTATTAACATCAGCAAAGACACGTTTAAACATGTCACTATTCAGGGATCTTTCTGTTGCTCAATGCAATAAATTCACAAAAAGCAGTTGTGAAATCGTTGTGGAGGAATCCTACGCACTCAAAATTCCCAATCAGGTGGATTCTGACAGCAAATATCCCCCTGAACAATGAGGAGAGCACACCTTTAAATGTGACAGTTTCATTTTTTTCCAAATTCCATTTTTTCCCCCGTTTTAATTTTTCTGGATTCTGTTTTAATTTCTCAACTCCTCCTTAATAAATTACATTTTAATCAAAATGAATGTCTAATTAACTAAATCATGAAACTTGTACATTTTCACATCAATTTATTAAAAGTTTAACAAAAATGACATGTTTAGGGCCCTATGAAATCACCATATTTTTTTATCGTTACCAAATTCTGTGTTTTCGCATGTCTAATTTTTTAAATGCATAAAACAACTTAATTTGTTTGTTTTTTTCTTAAAGTGGCCTTATGAATTTTTTTTTCCTCAGAAATTCTGTTGTGGTTTATTTAAATTTTTCTGGTTATCAAATGAAGGCATACATTTTCATTTATCTTTTAATTATTACAAATTTAGTCAATTTTCATTTTTTGGCAAACAAAAGGGATTTACTATTAAAATTAAAACATGGAAGAAATGTTGTGTGATTATTCCTTAAAAAATAATGTTTGTTTAATTCTAGTAGTAGTAGTTTATGTACATTCTACTGAAAAATATTAATAGACACAATGTCTTCAAATTAAACCGGACTTTTATTTTGACGGGTTGCCGTGAATATCTTTACAGTTCTGTGTGTGTGATCTGATGCTAGTCTTACTCAAATCAAACGGTCAAATGCTCATGAAGTGAGTCTCAGAGCAGTTCTGGTGACGATGTTCATGTGTTTACGTCCTCGTTTAGGGAGTCGACAGACGCTGAGAACACCGCGAGCGTCACGCGTGCTTCAGTGTGTGTGTAGTAAAGGAAACCGTGCATCTGCACCACGCAGAACATGCAGGATTCATATTTAAATAGACCTTTGAGGCTTAATATTTACAGATACTAGTCCATATCACGATTTAAGTGTAAAGACCTACTTTTGATTAAACCTTTTTGGACATTTTTGTCCTTTTCAGTTTAGTTTTTTTTTTTTTTATAATTTTGCCTGTGTTATTACCAACTGCACATATTTTACCACAAGTGTGTATTTTTATTTGAATTTTACTATTTCACCCTCATTTTGTTAAATAAATCTATTCTGCACTAGGTACACATATAGTTCCTCTCAGGACCTTAAAGACAAAAACATCCCCATTAAAACTGCTATTTTTAACCACAGTGCCATTTAACGGTAAAATGATGCTATTTTTGTTAATAGGCTTCCATTCTCTTGGCAAAGCTTCAAAATTTAAATTTGTACTATTTTTTTACCAGATGGTGCCATTTTTTTCAGGTTTGGCCTATGAAGCAAATACTCGCTTTATTCCTGTTTTCTGCTTCTGCACATTATAGAGCCACTTGGATAATTAATGCAGCTAAGCTTGTGTGGGTGTGTTGGTACAGAGAAAATACAAAAAAAAATGTGTGTGTTTGTGATTTTTGTGTGTGAGAGGCTATAATGTATTGTGTAATGTCAAATCCAACCACTGTGTGCACCAGCGGAGTTGTGCTGCCCTCTAAAGGGGAAGATTTGATACTGCGCCCAAACAAACTCTTACTGAAAGCTCATCTGTCGAGATATCAACCTCAAATTCGGAACACAACTCGTTTAGATTTTCTTGCAGCTTTAGAGTTCAACATGTTTTATAAATTATATATTTTATATAAAATACTGTTCATAACTCATTTTCATAAACCTCTAATTTTTCTGGGTTTACTTTTTAAACCTTTTTTCACTTGACATGGATATTTTAGTCCACCTATGTGTAACTTTTAATTGACGCACAAGGGTTAATTTGACAAATTCCGTGACATTCCGCATTAAACTGTGAAGACTGGATTGTGCATCATCTGTGTAAATCACAGGGGCGTCCTCTGACCTGTGGAATAGCGGCCATGAAGTATCCTGAAGGTGGCGCTGGCTGGTAGGGGTTGAGGACGGGGTTTGGCACGGCTCTGACGCTGGCCATCATCTGCATGTACTGACTGGTGAGGTGCGCCTGACGCTCCTCCTTCCTCTGAGCCAGAGCCACGTACAGCGGCTTGGTGGCCACGATACGCCCGTTCATCTCCGTCACGGCTTTAGTGGCTTCTTCAGGAGACGAGAAGCAGACGAAGCCGAAGCCCCTGCTGCGGCCGCCTTCCATCATCACCTGAACAACACACGCTGCAGTTTAACACAATCCTCTCAGACACACTCATGTCTTTCCTTCAGTAACAGATCAGCTGATGCTGTAAACAAGACGGGGAACCAAACATTTATATACAATTCCTATTGATTTACATAATGAATCATCACACTATTTTATAGATATATTATTCATATAACAGTATCGTACATTAATTTTAAAGGTTAAAATTGTTAAAAAGCCTGCACTATTATATTCAATTGTCATTTATTTATAAATATTTACACTTTTTTTTTTGTTGATAAATTTTTTTAATTTTATTTGTATTTTTTTATATAAATATTGTTTTTATATTTTAATATGAAAGATTAAAATGTAGTATATTATTATTTTTTATTATTATAATGTTATATAATCATTTAGAAATAACTCATTTAATTTTAGACATTTTTTATATAGTATTTATTTATATTGTATGTGTGTTTTATTTTTATATATTTTTTATTTATTTTTTATTTGTGTTTTTATATATACATGTATATATACACACACACATACAATATAAATAAATACTATATAAAAATACTATAAAAAAATACTAAAATATACTATATAAAAAATACTAGTTTATATAAAAAAATACTTAAATTTTATATAAATACTATATAAAAATACAATAAAAAAATATATATATATATATATATATATATATATTTTTTTTTTTTTTTTTTTTTTTTTAAAAAATACTATATAATTATATATTTTTTTTTAAACAGTATAATAAAAAATAATTAATATATTTTTTTTAATATTTTTATTATATTTTTTTTTTTAATTTATATTTTTTATATTTTTAATGTTTATAAATATTTTATTGAATATAAAACATTTAAATTGTGCACAGGCAAGTTTTATACTTATTTGTTGAAATATAAACATTCGTCGTAATAAAAACTAGTTTTTATGATTGATTTATTTATGGTTTTTTTTTTATTTGATTTGTTTGATTTTCTTGATTTGATTGATTTATTTTGATTTTTGTGTTTATTTTTTTGGCAAGCGTGTTGCAAATAATGTTTAGTGCAATTAATCATGCATCAGCAGGAAAAGGAGTACAGGCTAACAGATCGATCTCAGGATTTAAGAATTGATGTGAGTTCATTAAAATGAATCAGTCCTAGCTAGTTCGTACCTTAGCGCTGGTGATGGTGCCGAATGGAGAGAACTCTTTACGCAGGCGCTCATCATCGAGTCCATCGTCCAGATTTTTCACGTAGAGATTGACTCCCTGTTGAAAGAAAGAATTAAAGTTGACGTACAGCCCCGGACGACCCTTGACCTCCCTCACCAGCGGCTCAGGTCACCTGGTAGCGAGTCATGCGGTCCTGCTTCATCTGCTCAAACTTGCGCTTGAGCTCCGTCTGGCGCTCTCCCTTCTTCTGAGCGCGACCCACGTACACCTGCTTCCCGTTCAGCTCTTTCCCGTTCATCTCATCCACGGCCTGCGCAGCAGAGGAAGCACGTCAGGTGAGCACACAAACCACACCGAGGCCAAACGCCCCGCTCCTCACCTTCTGGGCGTCCTCGTGCCTCTCGAAGCTGACGAAGCCAAAGCCTCGAGATTTACCGCCGTCGTCGGTCATGACTCGAATACTGAGCGCTGGACCTGCGACCACACACACACACACACACACACGTCAGATTCATGTGACCGGATCAAAACACACACACACAACCGCTCAAAAAGTTTGGGTTCAGAACGATTTTAAATTTTTTACAGGAGTGTCTTCTGCTCATCAAGGCTGCATTTATTTGATTAAAAATACAGGAAAAAACATAATATTGTGAAATATTATTACCATTTAAAATAACTATTCTATTTTAATATGCATTAAACTGTAATTTATTTCTGTGATGTGCAGCTGTATTTTCAGCATCATTACTCCAGTCTTCAGTGTCACATGATCTTCAGAAATCATAATAATATGATGATTTATTATTGTAATAACATTTTGCAAGATTACAGTTATTTTCTGTATTTTTGATCAAATAAATGCAGTCTTGACGGGGCTCCAGTGTGCCACTGCTCTCGAGTGTTAGTCTGGAGCCCCGTCAAGGCTGCATTTATTTGATCAAAAATACAGAAAATAACTGTGGAGCAGATTTGGTAGATCATTTAATCAAAAGAAAGTCACTATTGTTTTGCATTAATATGTTCAATGTTCAAGTCTTGTTTGTTGTTTATACAGATTTGACAGTAAAGCACTAAGCTTGAGTTAAGATGCATACAAAAAGTACTTTTTATATACAGAAAATGTATATATTCCACTCTTATTAAATGTACCATTACTCTTTTATCATACGGAGCTGACCAACTTCAGTGATTGTGTGTGATTTAGTAGCACACTGAAGAAAAGTGTAAAAAAAGTGAAATAAAATTCTGACAAAATCTGATTAATTGAAGATTTGATATTTTATAATAGTGATTTTATCATTTCAAAATATAGAGAAAAAGCATAAATGAATGACTAATAAGCCAGTAAGTGCTCCTCTGCTGCTGTCTACTGGTTTATAATTATGATTTGATGTATTTTTTCAATTTTACATAAGTGTTTGTTTACAAAGTAGGCTGTGTTTTGTTCATCCCATGTTTATTTGTTCAGCGCTAAAGAGTCGGGCAACGAGGTGGTCGCGCCAGTGAGACCGCTCACAAACATTAGTCGCACCGGCAGAAAAAAAGTGTCGCTAAATGCAGTCTGGAGCCCTGCTCGATGAGCAGAAGAGACTTCTTTAAAAACATTACAAGCCTTACTGACCCCAAACTTCTGAACGCTAGTGTGTATAAAAAAAAAATAAAAATAAAAAATAAAACTATTTCAGCTAGTTGACAAGGCAACATTACTAATTTTAATTTAGTTTAACTAAATTAAATAAAAAAAAATATTTTGTATTAATTAATAATTAATAAATTTAAATTAAAATAAATAAAAACAACTGATTTATATATACACATTAATATATTTAAAAGTAAAAAAATTATATGTAAAATATAAACAAATATAAAACAAAAGTAATAAAATTCTATATAAAAAATAATAATAAATGTAAAAAAAATAAATAAAAGTATGTGTGTAAAAAATGCAAAAAAAAAAAAAAAAAAAAAAAAAAAAAAAAAAAAAAAAGCAAAAAAAATGCAAACAAAAAAAACCCTGTTTGCAGTAAAACTCACCAAACTTGCTGAAAACTTCCTTCAGCTTCTCGTCGTCCATATCTTCTCCGAAGTTCTTGATGTAAACGTTTGTGAACTCTTTGGCGCGGGCGCCCATCTCTGCCTCACGCTCCTTACGAGACTTGAAGCGGCCCACAAACTTCAAGATGCAGCAAGTTTTATTAGTTTTTTATTTTAAGCTGTTATTAATCAACATCAGATCATCAAATGCTACATTCATGGCAAACAAGAATAATATCTAAAAATAATAAAACAAAACAAGTTTCAATTTGATGACATCTAATAATTTCATGCTGTGTTTTCACGAACCCTGCCTGTATAAGACACACTCCTCACGCTCAGACCACACACGGTCAGGTCAAGCGGTTAAATCAAACACACTTACACTTTGCGGTCATTCAGCAACATGCCGTTCATTTTCTCAATGGCTCTTTCTGCAGCCTCGTGGGTCTCGAAGTGAACAAAGCCGTATCCTTTAGAGCCGTTCTCATCACAAACCACCTTCAGAGAGAGAACAGCAGCACTGAGCAGCAGCACACACACACACACACACACACGTCTCACCGCTCTTACCTTGCAGGACAGGATGTTGCCGAAGGCAGAGAACGTGTCGTAGAGGGCCTTGTTGTCGATGGACTTGTCCAGGTTCTTGATGAAGATGTTGCCCACGCCGCTCTTGCGCAGGGACGGGTCTCGCTGGGACCACATGATGCGGAGCGGCCGGCCCTTGATCACGTCAAAGTTCATCGTGTCCAGGGCGCGCTCGGCTGAAACAGACAACAATCATGACCGTCACTTAAAATAACAGTAACATTTATTTATATATTTATATAAATAAATATATACACACACATTATATGTATGTGTGTGTGTGTGTGTATATATATATATATATATATATAGTATATTCATGTAAAATAAGATTAAACTGTATCTAATCTATAAAATTCTAGAAAGTACAAATATGTAAAAAAAAAAAACATTATTCCCTATAATATCTAAAAATATATAAATATAAACATTTGTGTATTTTATATATATATATATATATATATATCTATATATATATATATATTTATATATATAATAGATATCTATATATATATATTTATATATATATATATATATATATATATATAGATATAACAATCCGAGATGTATAATTTAAAAATAAAAAAATAATACATTAACTTTATGTGTATAATTATGTCAAAGAAAATCTGTTCATACAATATATAATCTATAAAATTCTATAAAATATATTATATATGATATCTAAAATATAAATATAAAACTAGAACAATCTAAAAAATATATGTAAATATTTAAATATATATAAAAAAAATCCACATACATAAATATAGAATGTATATAAAAAATATAAGTCTGAAATGTCACAGAATTATAATATAAATATATATTTAAATATTTTATATTCCATATAATATCTAAAATATATACAAATGTAAACAGTTAAAAAACACATAAAAAAATACATAAATATAAAATGTAAACAAACTACAAATATATAAAACAGTCTAAAATATATAATAGGTCACATACAATTATAATATGAAACTAAAATATATAAAATTAGAAAATATACACAATGAGTAAAATATATCTTGTTTATAAATACAAATATTTATAAATTATAACAAAAATACATATATTTTTTATTTATATATATATATATATACCTATATATCATATATAATATTTTTTATTTATATATATATATATATATATATACAAATTGTACATTTTAAAATTTGTCTTTTAGGTTTTTTCATGTTGTTTACATTTGTATTAGTATATATATATATATGATATATATATATATATATATATATATGGAATATTTGTGTATTTAATATGTAAAATATATAAATAAAAATAGAACAATCTAAAATATATGAATGAAATAAAAAATACATATTAAACACAAATATATAAGATGGTCTGAAATATATAAACATATAAATGTAAATCTATAACGCCTCAGGAGTGTTATTGAGTATTAGTGAGTATTATTGAGTATTCAGACAGATGTGTGCTCACCGTCAGCGGGCTGCTGGAAGTTGACGTACGCGTAACCGAGCGAGCGGCGGGTCATCATGTCCCTGCACACCCGGATGGAGAGGATGGGCCCGGCTGGACTGAACTTCTCGTACAGCATGGCCTCGGTCACATCCGGGTGCAGATCGCCCACATACAGCGAGGCCATCGGGTAACTGGGAGCACTGGGATTCATCTTCGGGACAGCTGGAGACACGGACCTGATGGAACACACGCGCACGCGACCGGAACAGCTCGGCTTCCTCCTCGGAGACGGTTAGATACTCACTTAGAGACGGATTAAGACGCGTTCGGCGCTTCAGATCAACACGAGCGGGTTAAATCTCCTCAGAGCTGCTTCACCGAGGGCTGCGGTACGAAAAGTAGATTTTTTGTTGGTATTTTTCTTCAGTTTTGTGATTTTTTTTTTGTATTTTTGATTTTTTATATAAGACGTGTGCCGAGGTTCTGAGGCACACGCGCTCTCTCTCGCACCGCACAAGGAAGGGGGAGAGAAGCGGAAGTGCGGCTCGGATAAGAAGGCGTCCTCGCCGGATGTTGCGTGAGGTTCCTTTATATTGTTATGTAAGAGCAGAATAAGAGTCCGTACAGTTACAGAATAAGAGTGGCGCGAATGACGCAGAAAATAAAGGAGAACGTCAGGGAATGTTTGAACTGGACAAAACAGTCTGCCATGTGCATTAAATGTGATATCAATTCAATCAGAGATCGATGTGCCTCTTTATTAAACATGACTGCCTTATTCTGGAAGAGAACTAACGTAACGCACTCCTTTAATATGGAAGGCCGTTTCTACCTCGGGATAAAAAATGTAAAATATTTAGTTCCTTATTTTGTAATTTTCTCGCAATTATGAGATTTGTGAGATTAAAAACTCAGACTTTAGAAATATACACCAGAGAACAAAGACAGAATCACGAGATATATTATTCTATATATTATTATTATATGAAAAAATAAATAGAAATGCCTTGCAAAAATCAAACCAGAACTCTAGATGATAAAAACACCGCAGCCGTTTTAAAATGAAGTATTTTAATTTCTCATTTGATTATATAATTAATTTTAGTATGTTTTATTTTGACTTTTTATTTAATTTCACATTTTTATAGTATTTTAGTGTGCTTTATTTTGATAAGTTTCAATCAGCAACAGGTTCTCAATTAAATGAAACTGACTTTCTAAAACAAACACACTTTTTGGCACAAGTTTGATACACAATTATTTTCCCACTTTCAGTGCGTGCGTGTGTGTGTGTGTGTGTGTGTGTCGCACTGGCCGCGTCTCAATCCCTATCGCTCCGCCTTCTTTGACAGCGAGTGGGCGGCGCCCTGCACGCGCACGTGACGCTCCGGCCGCTCTAGGGATTGGAACACGGCCCGTGACGTCGACAGGTGAACTACAGTCACTGAAGATCACAGCACAAACAGCACACAGGTTCTCTAAATATAACATATACTACCAATCGCAGTTTTATTATAGTTTTTATTAATATTCTGAATCAGATATTTTTTCATTTTTAGTAGCCTACTTTTTGTATTTTATCTATAGTTTTTTTTTTTAAGTGTAGTTTTCAATATTTTTTTTCATTTTTAGTACATCTAAATGAAAATTAGAAATGTTTTATTTGCAACTAGCTGAAAAAGTAATATATATATATTTCAATCGTTTCAAGGAACAAAATTGTTTTTACTTTCAGTTTTAGTTAAGGCAAGGCAAGTTTATTTATAGCACATTTCGTACACAATGGTATTTCAAAGTGCTTTACATAAAAGAAAGTAAAATAATCATGAAGAAAAATAATAACAAAAATAAACCAAGCAATTTTAAAACAACACAAGCAATTTTAAAACATTGGAAATGATTTAAAAATTGACTTATTTAAAATGAATTTAAAACATTTAAAATAGAAAATGATTTTACATAAAATACAGTGAATACGTAAGATACAGTGCAATCAGTTCGGACATCGCACAGTGCTCATTCAACAAATGCACAGCTAAACAGATGAGTTTTGAGTCTAGATTTAAATGTGACTAATGTTTTAGCATATCTGATCTCTTCTGGAAGCTGATTCCAGCTGCGGGCGGCATAGTAACTAAAAGCGGACTCCCCTTGTTTTGTGTGAACCCTTGGTATTTCTAACTGACTCGATCCTAATAATCTGAGTGGTCTGTTAGGTTTATATTCAGTGAGCATATCTGCTATATATTTAGGTCCTAGATCATTGAGTGATTTATAAACGAGTAAAAGTACTTTAAAATCAATCCTAAATGTAACTGGAAGCCAGTGTAAGGACCTGAGGACTGGTGTGATATGCTCAGATTTTCTGGTTCTAGTCAGAATTCTGGCAGCAGTGTTCTGGATGAGCTGCAGCTGTCTAATGGTCTTCTTGTGAAGGCCGGTGAGGAGACCATTACAGTAGTCTACCCTGCTGGTGATAAAGGCATAAACAAGTTTCTCCAAGTCTTGACTGGAAACAAAAAATCTTATTATTGTTGTGTTTTTTTTGTGATGGTATTATGATTTTTTTACTTTTTTGGTTTGTTTTATTTTGAATGATTGATGTAGGGTCTGTCTCCAGAGTCACAACAAGATTCTTGACTTGATTTTTAGTTGTTTGTCCCCTTGAGTCAAGGTATGCATTCACCTTGAGAACTTCATCTTTGTTTCCAAATGCAATAACTTCAGTTTTTTCCTTGTTTAACTGAAGAAAGTTCTGGCACATCCAACTGTTAATTTCATCAATGCATTTGCAGAGGGAGTCAATGGGGCTGTAGTCATTTGGAGATAAGGCAAGGTAAACCTGAGTATCATCAGCATAGCTGTGATAGGCAGTTTGGTTCTTTCTCATTATCTGACTTAGTGGGAGCATATACAGGCTAAACAAGAGCGGTGCAAGAATTGAGCCTTGTGGGACTCCACATGTCATGGACGTCCACTTAGACTTATGCTCTCCTAGACTCACATAATATCCTCTCCCTTCTAAGTATGATCTGAACCATTTGAGTACCATTCCAGAAAGCCTGACCCAGTTTTCCAGTCTCTCTAGTAGTATGTTATGATCAACAGTGTCAAACGCAGCACTGAGATCTAGTAATACCAGCACTGATATTTTGCCAGAGTCAGAATTTAAGCGAATATCATTTATTATCTTAATGAGTGATGTCTCTGTGCTGTGATGCGGTTGGAAACCAGATTGAAAATTGTCCAGGTATCCATTTGAGTTTAAGTAGTTCTACAGCTGATTAAAAACTACCTTTTCAATAATCTTGCCTATAAAAGGACGATTTGATATTGGTCTATATTTGCTCAATATGGTGTTATCAAGATTGCTCTTTTTTCAGAAGGGGCTTAAACAACTGCAGTTTTCAGGGAGTTTGGAAATGTCCCAGAAAGAAATGAGGCGTTCACCACTTCTAAGAGATCTGCTTCTAAACAGTGAAGCACACTTTTGAAAAAAGATGTGGGAAGTGTGTCAAGATAGCAGGTTAACTATAATACACACACACACACACACACACACACACACACACACACACACACACACACACATATATATATATATAATTTATATTCAATGACAACAAGACATAAGATGCAAAATGGCTTTAGGTATTAAGATACAAAATCACTCAGAAACCAAGACTTAATCTTATCTCATTTTGCATCTCAATTAAATTTTTGGATATTTGTACAAAAAAAAAAAAAAAAGGACAAAAAATATTTATTTATTTTTTTGCATTCAAGGAAGTTTGAACAAGTTTCTAAAAGCCCAAAAGAGTTGAGTAACTGCACTGGTTTGACCAGACACTTATTAAAAACACACGTCTATCTTATGAAATATGAGTTTCAGCATGACGTGTCACATTACAAGAGCTGCAGCGCTCGATTATTACAATGATACTGGATCAAATCAAAACATATTCTCAAAGAAAAAATCTGGAGCACAATCAAGTAAATCTGTGTGACAAACATCTATTAAAAACAGAGTTTTCTTACAAAATATATTATTAGAGGAGTTTTACCCTTACATTTGACAAGACAAGAGCGAGTGATTATCAAAGCTTTAAAGGAGCACACAGATCAGCTCGAGATATTTGTAAAAAAAAAGTTGTTCTGGTAATCAGAGGAATGCATGTTTACATCGACACGCAGCATGAAATGATGTTGATTCAGATTCAGATGTCATGAAGTCCACACACCAGGTTTGCAGGCACTGATATATCTGCAAAAAACAGAGGATTTGAGATTTTTAATATTCTCTTAGCTTCAGCTTGACCAAAAACACACTAAAAATAGTGAAATATTATTATAATCTAAATCAGCTGTTTTCTAGGTGAATATCTGTTAAACTGTAATTTATTTCTGTGATGTGCAGCTGTATTTTCAGCATCATTACTCCAGTCTTCAGTGTCACATGATCTTCAGAAATCATTCTAATATGATGATTTACTGCTCAAGAAACATTTCTGATTATTATCAATGTTGAAAACAGAATATTTTTTGTGGAAACGGTGATACACTACTAAAAGAAATAATAATTGTATTAATCAAGGACGCATTAAATTGATCAAAGGTGTCAGTAAAGACATTTATAATGTTACAAAATATTTCTATTTCAAATAATTGTTGCTCTTTTGAACTTTCTATTCATCTGTGAATCCTGAAAATTAAATGTATCACAGTTTCCACAAAAATATTAATGTTTTCCACATTGATAATAATCAGAAATGTTTCTTGAGTATATTAGAATGATTTCTGAAGATCATGTGACACTGAAGACTGGAGTAATGATGCTGAAAATACAGCTGCGCATCACAGAAATACATTACAGTTTAACAGATATTCACATAGAAAACAGCTGATTTAGATTATAATAATATTTCACAATTTTTACTGTCTTTTTGATCAAATAAATGCAGCCTTGATGAGCAGAAGAGACTTCTTTATTCTAACTATTCTAAAATACAGTGTATTAGTTATAAGCATGAATGTCAGCGGTGGGTTGTAGCTGATCATAAATAAAGTGATCCTGCACCTATTTTCTGAGGTTTGGGCAGCTTCAGGGTGTTCATGATGTTCACAAACTCATGGAGAGTCTTTGTCAGCCGTGGATTGAACTTCTTCTCCTCCTCGACGGTGGACACGCTCTGACCTTCAGCATTCAGAGACAGAGAACGACAGACAGGAGGATGAAAGATCCCTGATACGAACGAAACCCTTCTGAAACTCTCTCAGACTCTACAGAGCAGGCTTTAGCGTCTCCTCGTACCCTTGTAGTCGTGAGCAGGATAGACGAAACAGTGTCCCGGCAGACTGAAGATCTTCTGATGGACCGACTGGTACAGTCTCTGAGCACTACCTGAGTGAAAACAGGTGCAGAGCGTTACTGTGTCGCCACCATGTGGACGTTTGAAGAACTACAAAAACAAGACAAAATACACCTCCAGCAGAGGTCAGAGCTGGATATTCCTTTCATTCATTATGTTTTTATTTAAGTGTTACATTTTCTGAACAGTCTTTAGACTAGCTTCACAATAAATATTACTGTTTATGACTGCGTGTTGTTACATCAATATATTTAATCTCATTCTTTCTTGCTTTAATTTAGTGAAACAGTGCTGCATTTGAACTTTTACACTGCACTGAACATTTCAAATCTGCTATAAATAGAGGTGCACATAAGTCAAAATTCATATGAAAAATAAAAAAAGTAAAGAAAATGTAAATGTAAATATTAGCTTTGTATTTTTCAGTGTAGTATAAAAATAACTATTTTTGTTTAATACTCATTTTAAAATATAATAGTAATATCACACTTTATATTTTTATTTGCTTACTTTATTTTAAAAATAAACTAAATAAAGTGCAATAACACTATAATTACAATAATATTTTTTTTGCATTTTTAAGTGTACTATAAAAATAACTGTATTTTTATTTAATACTCATTTTAAAATATAATAGTAATATCACACTTAATTTTTTTATTTTGCTTATTTTATTTAAAAAAAAATAAACAAAAAAGTTCAATAATACTATAATTACATTTTTTTTATTTTTAGTTGCATTTTTAAGTGTAGCATAGAAATAACTGTATTTTTATTTATTTTATTATTTTTATTATTTTATAATACTCATTTTAAATTATAATAGTATTATCACACTTTATTTTTTAATTTGCTTATTATTTTATTTAAAAAAATAAACTAAATAAATAAAGTGCAATAATACTATAATTACAATAATTATTTTATTTTTAGTTGTATTTTAAGTGTACTATAAAAATAACTTTTTATTTAATTCTCATTCTAAAATAAAATAGTATTATCACACTTAATTTTTTAATTTGCATATTTTAATCTAAAAATAAACTAAATAAATAAAGTGCAATAACACTATAATTACAATAATTTTTTTAGTTGCATTTTTAAGTGTACTATAAAAATAATTGTTTTTATTTAATAATTATTTTAAAATATAATAGTATTCATACTTTATTTTTTATTTTGCTTATTTTATTAAAGAAAATAAACAAAAAGTGCAATATTACTATAATTACAATAATTATTTTCCTTTTTTATTTGCATTTTTAAGTGTAGTATAAAAATAACTGTATTTTTATTAAATACTGATTTTAAATTATAATAGTATTATCGCACTTTATTTTTTAATTTGCTTATTATTTTATTTAAAAAATAAACTAAATAAATAAAGTGCAATAATACTATGATTACAATAATTATTTTATTTTTAACAGCATTTTTAAGTGTACTATAAAAATAACTTTTTATTTAATTCTCATTTTAAAATATAGTAGTATTATTACATTTTTATTATTTATTTTGCTTATTATTTTATTTTAAAAATAAACGAAATAAAGTGCAATAATACTATGATTACAATAATTATCTTATTTTTCTAAATGCATAATTTTTTTTTGTTGTATTATAAATATATGTGTTTTTTTTTTTTATTCTTTTTTTAATATTATAGTATTATTATCACTTTTTTTTTTTTTTTTTTTTTTTTTTTTTTTAAAAAATTAACTAAAAGTGCAATAATACTATAATTTACTATATATATATATATATAGATATATTATATATATATATATAAATATATGATATATATTATTATATATATATATATACTTTTTTTTGTGTGTGTATTTACTGGGTCAGCAGTGTGAGAACCAAACCAAAAGTCCAGCTGAGAACCAGACTGAGGAGGTTTAGTGCGCGGCTGAATTTAAGGACTGTTTAATGCGCTGAACACTATCAGACGATCTCATGATCTAGGAATCAGTCTGACAGTTTTGAAGTCTGTGTTGTGTTGGAAGTGCGCGGGTGTCTCTTGACCCGCTGGAAGTCGGTGCGGTAATCCGCAGCCGCCTGGATCAGCAGAGCGTCTGAGAAACAGAAGCGTGTGAAGGCCATGCGCTCGGCTTTCAGTGCAGTACGTCACGCATCCGTCTGGTGTGTCCCGCCGTCTCTCGCACCGTCAGGACTCTGGAACACAGGAGAAGAACACGGTCACTCATCAACATCACCTCCCCGACCTCACCGACTCCGACAAAACACAGAAGAAACATTAAACAAACCATCCGTCATGAATATTAAAGCCACTCTAAATGACCCGCTCATCATCCTGGTTTAGAAGTGTGGATTTTAACATGTACTGCATTGCCCAATCATCTCTAAATGACCCGCTCATCATCCTGGTTTAGAAGTTGATATACATTGTTATTTGATTTTTACTAGCATATTTACGTGTATTTATCTAAAATAAACGATTTTTATTAATGATCATTACATAAAATTAGTAGTATTATTTATATTTTACAGATATGTTGGCTTATCCTATTATTACATTTATGTAATTATAAACAACAGTGCAACAGTAAATCAAACCACAATAATTATCTTGTTTTTCAAATGCAGGTCAATTTAAAGTGTACTGGCAAAATAACGTGATGATACTCATTTTAAAATATAATATGCTATTATCACACTGTATTTTTATTTTTGCTTATTATTTATTTAAAAATTAACTAATAGTGCAATAATACTATATAAATACTATATGATATATATATAATATAATCTATATTTACTGACTGAGTATATAGATTTATTACTATGCGATCTGTGTTTTTTCAATGGCTGATTTATGCTCTATTTACTGTGGTCAGCAGTGTGAAGAACCCAAACCAAAAGTCAGCTGAGAAACAGACTGAGTAGGTTTAAGTGCGGCGGCTGGCTGAATTTAAGGACTGTTTAATGCGCTGAACACTATCAGACGATCTCATGATCTAGGAATCAGTCTGACAGTTTTGAAGTCTGTGTTGTGTTGGATATGAAGTGCGGGTGTCTCTTGACCCTGCTGGAAGTCGGTGCGTCCGCAGCCGCGGATCAGCAGAGCGTCTCCGGTGAAGGCCATGCGCTCGTCTTCAGTGACGTACGTCACGCATCCGTCTGTGTGTCCCGGCGTCTCTCGCACCGTCAGACTCTGGAACACAGAGAAGAACACGTCACTCATCACATCACCTCACCGACCTCACCGACTCCGACAAAACACAGAAACATTAAACAAACCATCCGTCATGAATAAAGCCACTCTAAATGACCCGCTCATCATCCTGGTTTAGAAGTGTGGATTTTAACATGTACTGCATTGCCCTGATCACTAGCAATATTATACTAGATTTTATATAATATATTTATATACATTTTTAGATTATATTTTATTTATTATTTATTTGCATTTAATTAAATAAACGATTTGTAAATGACATTAAATATGAAATTACATTATATTTATATTTACAGATTTAAATATATCCTATTTATTCATTTATATTTAATATAAACAACTGACTGTAAATCAACCAGTTATGATCTTGTTTTTCAATCAGTTAATTTTAAGATTTATGGCAATGCCCTGATCACTTGAAATATAAAATGATATTTTTACAAATGATATTTTTATAATATAAAATATATAATATATGATTATATTTATTTATTTATATTTAACTGACTGTAAGTGACTTGCGATCTTGTTTTTCAATCAGTGTTGATTTTATGCTTTATTAAACTGGCCTGATCATTTGCAATTATTAAATATTAAATTAAAATATATTTCTAAAATGTATATTTGCATATTTCTATAGTATGTTATTATATTATAATGTTGGAAACAGTTGCACTGATTTATATATATATATTTATTTATTTTTGGAAACTGTGATATTTTTTCAGGATTCTTTGATGAATTTGGTTAAAAAGAACAGTATTTATACAAAATAGAAATATTTTCTAACAATATAAGACTTTATTAGCACTTTTGATCAATTTAACACATTCTTGCTGAAAAAAAGCATTTATTAAAAAAAAAAGAAAAAACTTTTTTTATTCATCAAAGAATCCTAAATTGTTTTTCACAGATTCCAAAACAATATTATGCAGCAAAACTGTAAATCATCATATTTTCATGATTTCTGAAGATCATGTGACACTGAAGACTGGAGTAATGATGCTGAAAATACAGCTGCGCATCACAGAAATAAATTACAGTTTAACAGAGATTCACATAGAAAACTATTATTTTAAATTGCAATAATATTTCACAATTTTACTGCTTTTTTCTGTATTTCTGATCAAATAAATGCATCCTTGATGAGCAGAAGAGACTTCTTTAAAAACATTAATAATCTTACTGATCAAACCTTGCTGTTTTGAATGGCAGTGTACTGTATACGATCATATGTATTGATATTTAATCTAAATCAGCTGTCTGTGGATGACGTGATTAGTTGGTTATGTGAGTGTGTGTGTGTGTACGTGTTTGCCGAAGCGGATGCGGTCTCCCTCTGACAGCAGGAGGTCGGCGGCGGCTCCGCTGTGTCTGGAGATGGCACTCTTCAGGCCGAACACCTTCTTCTTCAGGAGACCGGAGCCGGTGATGTGATCGGCGTGACAGTGAGTGTTCACTGCGGAGAACAAGCCATCATCATCATCATCATCATCATCAAACTTCAAGAGCAGTAGAGTGACCAGCAAATGAGAGCAGTTAGACTTGATGCTTACAGGCCACTTTGAGCGTCAGGCCCAGTTCAGTGATGAGCTGCAGGTCTCTGTCCACCGTCTCCAGCACCGGGTCGATCAGCACGGCCTCTCCGGTGTCCGTGTCGGCCAGCAGGTACGTGTACGTGCTGCTCTCAGACTCAAACAGCTACAGGAACAACAACACGACCAGTCAGCCACAGAAACACACCGCTCTACTAGTGACCCAGAGATCACAAAAAACTATCAACAAATCTAAAACATGCTCATTCAGACCCCTGAAATCACTAAATAAAATAAATAAATAAATAAAATGGGTTCATTTAGTTTCAGTGACCTCTGATATCACAAAAATAAATGAATGCATGAATGAGTGAATAAATAAATACATAAAATATGTGATTTTGGTTTTAGTGATCCTTGATATCACTAAATATATGTACACTAGTGTTCGAAAGTTTGGGGTCAGTAAGACTTGTAATGTTTTTTAAAAAGTCTCTTCTGCTCATCAAGGCTGCATTTATTTGATCAGAAATACAGAAAAAAACAGTAATCTGCTAAAATGTTATTACAATATAAAATAATGTTTTCTATTTTAATATCCTTTAAAATATAATTTATTTCTGTGACGCAAAGCTGAATTTAAATCATCATTACTCCAGTATAAAGTGTCAATTGTTTTTCAGAAATCATTCTAATATGATGATTTATTATTAGAATTATTAATGTTGGAAACATTCAAATAATTTTTTTTAATTTTAGAAATTTTTATTTGGGCTATTTGTTTTTTGTAAATTTTAATTTTTTTTTTTTCTAGTTTTCATAGAAATCTTTTCTATCACTTCTTATCAATTTAACACATCCTTGCTGAATGAAATTTAAATCTTTTCTTTCAAAAAAAGAAAGAATAAAAATGTACTGACCCCCAAACTTCTGAACGGTAGTGTATATTGTTAAAAAAGATTTCTATTTTAAATAAATGCTGTTCTTTTGAACTTTTTATTCTTTAAAAAATCCTGAAAAAAAGTATCACAGGTTCCAAATAAATATTAAGCAGCACAACAGTTTCAACATTGATAATAAATCATCATATTAGAATGATTTCTGAAGATCATGTGACACTGAAGACTGCAGTAATGATGCTGAAAATACAGCTGCGCATCAGAGGAATTAATTACATTTTAATGTATATTAAAATAGAAAAACGTTATTTTACATCATAATAATATTTCACAATATTACATTTTCCCCTGTATTTCTGATCAAATAAATGCAGCCTTGATGAGCAGAAGACACTCCTGTAAACAACATTACAAATCGTTCTGGTCCCAAACTTTTGACCGGTAGTGTATTTTTATAATAAATTGTGCTAATTTGGTATGAGTGACCCCTGATATAACAAAATAAATAAATAATTAAAATGTGCTAATTTTGTGCTAACACAGCAGTCATACAAATTAGTTTCATCACGTTCTTAAAGTGTGGAGAATCACATTAGCTATCAAACTTCTGTCAAACGCGGTGAGAGGAGCTCAACTTTAAATGTTATGTGCATCAGATGATGTCTTGGTCTTGTATGACTGAACTTTCTGTTGTTATGAGCGAAGCAGTAAACACGAAGCGTCCGCTTGTTTCCGCTCGTGTCTGAAGCGCGTTCACTGAAGCGCGTTCACCTGTCTGAAGAGCGGGGCCCCGGGCTCCATCAGGCCGCTGTAGAGTCTCGCTGAGGCGGCGCTGCTCGGCTCGATCCGCGGGGGTTTGCAGCTCCACGGCCGGATCGCGACGCTCACTGCAGGCTTCAGTCTGTTTAAAAGAGCTGCACTCATTTTCCTCCCGTCTCCAGAGTGTCGGGCAGATCAGAGTCTGAATGAACTTCGGCTGTCACAATGTAACAGTAAACGCGGACGCTGCAGACTGCGCGCTATAACACTTCAGACTTGACCTACTCATGCATTAAATCGCTTAATGTATAGTAAAAGCTCGGTAGAGGCAGTTGCGTGGAAGGGAACAGCGCCCCGAGGCTGTGTTTACGAAACACAACGTCAATGTGGCCGTGTCCGCGCATGCGCAGTGCGCTCGCACGTCACGTGATTCCAGCGCGGTGAACTTTGGAATTCTTGGATATGATTTTACAAACAAAACCTAAAAACAGAACGGGTTTGAGTTAAAAAAAAAAAAAAAAAAAAAAAAAACCTGGTTGTCACAAAAACCTTCATGCAACTTTCTATTTCAAAATGGAAACTTAAAGGGATAGTGCACCTAAAAATAGAGACTGGCATCATGTAACTTACTCCACCCTCATCTCGCCTTAGTTACTAAAATTTTTCAAAACATTTTCTCTTGTGTAAATAATGATAGGATTTATATTTTTAGGTGGACTATCCCTTTAAGAGAACATTTCTAAAATGTTATGAGCTGATTCTCAAAAAAAACGGGAACCATTTGCCTACATTACAGTAATGTTTTATGTTTGCTGTGGTTCGATGGTTGGAAAACTGCAACGTGTTTGAATCAGTTAAAAATACAGTTCTGCAGCAAATCAATGTTTGACAGGAAACATTCACAAATAGGTGACAATTTATGTTATTCACAGAACTGTAGAAGCTTGTTTCCGCCACGGGATAAAAAAGAAAAGAAATTAAGTAATATTGTGACTTTTTTTCTTGCGATTCTGAGTTTATATCAACAGTTTGGACTTCTTTCAGAATTGTGAGATAAATTGAGAAATATAAAAGCAGAACTGCGAGATATAAACTCGCAATTCTGAGAAAATAGAATTGTGAGATAAAAATTCAGAAGTGCGAGAAAAAAAGTCAGAATTGTTAGATAAAAAACTTATTTTTTATATTCCTTGTCAGAAAATATTAGGTGCAAAAACTCCAAATAGCGAGATTTAATAAAAAATTGTGAGAAATAAATCAGAATTGCGAGATATAAATCAGAATTGCGATATAAATTCAGAATTGCGAGATATAAATCAGAATTGCGATATAAATTCAGAATTGTGATATAAAAATCAGAATTGCGAGATATAAATCAGAATTGCGAGATATAAAATCAGAATTGTGATATAAATTCAGAATTGCGATATAAATTCAGAATTGCGAGATATAAATCAGAATTGCGAGATATAAATCAGAATTGCGATATAAATTCAGAATTGCGATATAAATCAGAATTGCGAGATATAAATTCAGAAATTGCGAGATATAAAATCAGAATTGTGATATAAATTCAGAATGGCGAGATATAAATCAGAATTGCGAGATATAAATCAGAATTGCGAGATATAAATCAGAATTGCAATATAAATTCAGAATTGCGAGATATAAATCAGAATTGCCAGATATAAAATCAGAATTGCGAGATATAAAATCAGAATTGTGATATAAATTTAGAATTGCGATATAAATTCAGAATTGGCAGATATAAATCAGAATTGCGATATAAATTCAGAATTGCGAGATATAAATCAGAATTGCGATATAAATTCAGAATTGCGATATAAATTCAGAATTGCGAGATATAAATCAGAATTGCGATATAAATTCAGAATTGCGAGATATAAATCAGAATTGCGATATAAATTCAGAATTGCGAGATATAAATCAGAATTGCGATATAAATTCAGAATTGCGAGATATAAATCAGAATTGCGATATAAATTCAGAATTGCGAGATATAAATCAGAATTGTGATATAAATTCAGAATTGCTATATAAAATCAGAATTGCGAGATATAAATCAGAATTGCGAGATATAAATCAGAATTGCGAGATATAAATCAGAATTGCGATATAAATTCAGAATTGCGATATAAATTCAGAATTGCCAGATATAAATCAGAATTGCGAGATATAAAATCAGAATTGTGATATAAATTTAGAATTGCGATATAAATTCAGAATTGGCAGATATAAATCAGAATTGCGAGATATAAAATCAGAATTGTGATATAAATTCAGAATGGCGAGATATAAATCAGAATTGCGAGATATAAAATCAGAATTGCGATATAAATTCAGAATTGCGAGATATAAATTCAGAATTGCGATATAAATCAGAATTGCGAGATATAAAATCAGAATTGCGATATAAATTCAGAATTGCGAGATATAAAATCAGAATTGCGATATAAATTCAGAATTGCCAGATATAAATCAGAATTGCGAGATATAAATTCAGAATTGTGATATAAATTCAGAATGGCGAGATATAAATCAGAATTGCGATATAAATTCAGAATTGCGAGATATAAATCAGAATTGTGATATAAAATCAGAATTGCGAGATATAAATCAGAATTGTGGATAAATTCAGATTTGCGAGATATAATTCAGAATTACGAGATACAAATCAGAATTAAGAGATATAAACTTCAAATCATGAAATATAAATCAGAATTGCGAGATATAAATTCAGAATTGCGAGATATAAATCAGAATTGTGAGATATAAATTCAGAATTGCGAGATATAAATCAGAATTGTGAGATATAAATTCAGAATTGCGAGATATAAATTCAGAATTGCGAGATATAAATCAGAATTGTGAAAAAGTCAAAATTTTGAGTTCATTGAGAAAAAAAGTCCAAATTGTGAGATTAAAAAGCTGCAGTAAAACTGTTCTTCCATTCATAACCATTCAGTAAATCACAGACAGACATCCCCATCTGAATGACCGCTCTGAACTCACCTGTGAAGATGTGTGTAAAGGTCATCACCCTCTAAACCTGTGATGCTGGTGATGTTCAACAACAATCCACGATCATAAAAGTTCAGAGTGCATAGAGTCACGTCAGCTCAGAAATATCAACAAGCCTCTGAGGGTCAATTACAAGAACACCACGCTCCTAGTGGGTTACCTAGCAACAACGGCACATGCCAATTAATATTCATGAGCTGTCTTGATGACTGCAGGACTCTGTCCAGAGTTTCAGATTCAGACTCAAACATGATGATGATGACCAGGATCAGAGACAGTCAGAGTGAATCAGCTGAATAAACCACATTCCATTCATCACTTTTATTGACGCCCTTCTCCAAGTGTACGTGACTCCAGTCACAGTCGGATCAAATCATCAAATCAGATTCTCTGCATGTAATGATCTTTTATTGCAGCCTATGTTACAAATGATATCCACTTGGAAGAGTAAGGCCTTGTACAATCTGTATAATAATAATTAATGACACTGTTTTCAAAAGGGATTTTTCTTTGTGGTGACCGTCGAGGACTCTTTGTTTTCATCCTGAAATAAAAGAAATGTTCATGGATTTTGGACTTGCATACATGCATAGTGACATACTGAAAAGAATGTTCTGCTTTCAGATTGAAGATGAGGTCCGTATAAAGAGTTCTGCACATATTTAATGAAAGTTATTATGCACTTTAAAAATGACAAGTTAGGTTAGGCTATTGTAATAATTTATTGTTGTTTTTCATTATTAGTTCATATTAACTAATGCAGTTAACTAATTGTTGTAAAATGTTACTTATATCAAGTCATTTTGTTGCATTTTATACAACACAGCTTTACAATATTAAACAGGAAAATAGTGTTGCAAAATTCATCAATTATAAAATGACTTCAATTTAATTTGTAAAGCAGCTATAAAAAGAAATAAAGTTCAGTTCAGTTTAATAGCTTTTCATCAATTAGAAGTTTGATTCGCTGTATGCATAATGCACTTTGGTTTAACTTTTGAAATGGTGAGTTTATGCCATGCTTTCCATTGATTATTATTATTATTAGAGTGCATCAGTATTATTATTATTATAGTGCATTAATGTAATTATTATTGTAGCTTGTTCTCGCAGATATGAGTTGACTGTGTTATCAGTCTGCGGATGTGGTGAACAGAGTTTAATCTGAAAGTGTAACACTCCTTGTGATGATGTGGTGTGTGTTTACACTGATGGTTTGATGCATCCACTGCAGCAGCGGAGTGATTCTGGTGTAAACACCGGGTTTATTCACTCGTCCACATCCTTCACCCCAACTCACCACACCAGCCAACCGCCAGCCGCCCGCCTCAGCCTGACACACCAGAGGACCCCCGCTGTCTCCCTGATCCACAACACCACCAGAAACACTGAGTGAGGAACACACACACACACACACATACACACACACACACTCTCACACACTCTCTCTCTCTCTTTCACACACACACACACACACACACACACACACACACACACACACACACACACACACACAAACATACACTCACACACTCTCTCTCTCTCTCACACACACACACATATACACTTTCTCTCTCACACACACACACACACACACACACACACACACACACACACACACAAACATACACTCACACACTCTCTCTCTCTCTCTCTCTCACACACACACTCTAACTCACTCACTCTCTCTCTCTCTCACACACACACACACACACACACACACACACAAACATACACTCACACACTCTCTCCCACTCTCTCTCTCTCACACACAAACAAACACACACACCCACTCACACACACACACACACATACACACACACTCACTCTCACACAATCACACTCACTCACACACACACATACACTCACACACATACACTCTCACACTCTCTCTCTCTCTCTCTCTCTCTCTCTCTCACACACACAAACACACACATATACACTCTATCTCACACACACACACTCTAACTCACTCACTCGCTCTCTCTCTCTCACACACACACACACACACACACACACACAAACATACACTCCCACACTCTCTCGCACTCTCTCTCTCTCACACACAAACACACACAAACAAACACACACACCCACTCACACACACATACACACACACTCACACACACACAGACACACAAACACACATTCACACAAACATTCACACACACACACACACCCACTCACACACACACACACACACTCACACACACACACACACACTCACACACACTAACACTTTAAATAAGCCTCCATTTATTAACATAAGTTAACATGAACTAACAATTAAAAATACTTCCAAAGCATTTACTCTTCGTAATGTCAATTTCAATACTTACTAATGCACTTAAAATCAAAGGTGTGTGTTAATATTGTTTAATGCATTTGCGCTAGCATTAACAAACAACACTTTTATTAGATTTACAAACACTATAACTAACATATTGCTCTTTGTTAATGAATTACATTTACAACTAACAATGAGCAGTTGTATTTTTATTAACTAAAGTTAAAGATCAGTGTTATTTTAATATACTTTCATAGTTTTTATTAACGTTTATTAGATTTTTACAAATATTTCCTGTTTTCGTATTAATTTTAAGTAAAGGTTAAGTCATTCTATTATATATATTTTTAAATATGTCTATATAAAAGTTTTAGCCTTTTTAGTTTTAGATATTTTAGTACGTAAACGAAACAAAATTAAGAAATAAAATAAGTTTACGCTTTTTATATTTTAAGTCAAAGTGTATTTTTTCAAGTAATTACATTTAACTTTTAATTATTTCTTACAATTATATATATGTGTGTGTGTGTGTGTGTGTGTGTGTGTGTATGTGCATGATTTTAGTTAATGATAATAACCCTGACAAAGTTTAATACTGCAACAAATGTATTGTTTATTGTTAATGTGACATAATAACCTTGCATTAACTAGCTTTAACTAAAGGGCCCTTCTTGTAAAGTGCTACCGAAATATTTCACAGAAAAAAGATAATTGTTTTTTTATTTTTTTAACCTTATATTTGTTAGTTTAATTTTCGCTCATGAGCTCCGCCTGAGCTCTCAAATCTCATCTATCTCAAATAACGCAGGTCAAGATGCATCAGATTTTACATCTCGACATCAAACATGCTGCGACGGGTCTCGATGACCCTGAATCTGAATCGAATGCAGCTGATAATGAGGTTTCAGAGGCGGGAGGATTGTTACAGGACCTCAGGAGACCTGAAATAATGACATTTTATAGTCTTTTATTTTACAAAGGAGAAAAAACAAAAGGTTTGGAGCGACATGAAGATGAGTAAATGATGACAGATGATCATTTTTAAGCAAACTGTCGCTTTAACAGATGTGAGTACCTGACAGGAGTCCACTCCTCCCTCCATAATGCCGGCGCAAAGCATTCTGGGAGTGAGCTGGGAGCCGTACACGTAGGGCTGAGAGCAGACGGCTTGATCGATCACCTGAACCAAAGCCTGTCTCAGGTGTGAGGACACAGAGCCTGTGAGACAATCAATTATTTGAATTATGCCTTTATAAAATTCCAATTTAGTTCTTCAGGCATTTCGACAGCCGTTCAGCGTGAGCACCAGTCCACTTTGGCACATTTTTGCTCCTTATGATTTTTTTCCTGTCGATACTGGAACGTGCATGAAGTACAAAGCCTAGCTTACCTAATAAATAATAGTTAAGCTTCAAATACATCGCGAGTGAGGAAACATTTGGATGTGTGCAGAATGAGAGAGGTACTTTACTTTCAGCTCCGCTTTAAATTAATTTGTTTATAGCTAGGTCTATATTATTATTATTATATCATATAGCCTACTGCAATTATATTATATTTACTCATTAGAAATGAATACATTATATTGTTCTGTTCTGAATACAGTTTGTTGCGGAGTAAGGGGAACTAAAATAGCATGTATGTTTATAATGTTGCTACATTATAACATTATGCTGTAGGCCTGCAGTATTATTTCTGAATGTAATAAAATTAATTCAACGTATACGCGACTTACGATCTGTTTATTTATTATTTTTCCTCTCAAAAACTATACATTTAGTGTGTTTTTTTAAACATGCAGCAAACGAAAGTAACCGATTAATCGGTTAAAAATTCTTATTATTGGTTAATAATTTTATATTAGTATACTTATGCTTGGCTTCCCGGATAGAAACAAAGTCTGGAAAAAATCTGGCTTCATTCTGCCGTTGTTGTTTATTTTCACAATCTTGATTGCAAGCGTTTGGGATTTTTTTATTCGTTAGATTCTGACAATTAAAACTAAAATCAGGCTCGTGGATTTATGACATCAATTACTTTCTTTGTTCAGAAACGGAAGTAACTTCAATTTTTTTTAGTAGCTATATACAGCAAAACTTCAGCACTTCCAGAAGGCTATTTTACGTCAGCACTGGAAACTCCGACGGCACGCAATCAATCGGCGAACACCCTATTCATATATAAAACTAGGCTATATGTTATTAAATTGAATATATAAAATTATCATCTTTGTGTTTTTGCCATTTTATTGACTGCATCTGTAAATTACGGTATCTGCACTACTAGTTTACATAATATAAATTCAGCATGCATTTTAAGAAAAGGTGGAGGTGAGGACTTATTGGCACAGTGGTTAACCATAAATATTAAAATTAGCACTTCATGCCCAAAAGGTTGTAAACGGTTCAGGAACACAGGCTCACCTCCTTCCCGTGTGTAACCCCAGCCCGTCACCCAGCAGGACGAACCAGGAGGGAAAGACTCTCTCAGACGGGGCAAACACACAGGTCTCACGCCGTCTAAACAACAGTCAACACATCTGCTCTCAGTTACAGAGGAGAACTCGGCATACGTTAACAAACCTGCCACCTAGTGTGACATTCAAGAGCGAATTCCTGATATTTAATGAGAAAGAATGTAGCATAGTACTTGATTTTATCCATCAAGAATGGATTGGAATGGCGAAACGCCTTTGTATTTCAATTAATATACAAATGAATATTGTTCAGAATAATGAGCACGATAAGGGCTGTTCATACAGAACACATCTTTAACCACTGAGCTCACGTCTTGTGTCTTTCGAAGCGTGCAGAAGTAAATAGAGTCGGTTTACATGGAATATATTTCCATGCATTTAAAGGAATAGATCACCCAAAAATGAACATTAGCTGTAAATGTGTTCACTCTCAGGTCATTCGAGATTAGGATGAGTTTGTTTCTTTATCAGATTTGTAGAAATGTAGCATTGCATCAGTGTCTCATCAATGGATGCTCTGCAGTGAATGGGTGCCGTCAGAATGAGAGTCCAAACAGCTGATAAAAACATCACAATAATCCACAGCACTCCAGTCCATCAGTTAACATCTGGAGAAGACAAAAGCTGAAACAAATCCAGCATTAAGATGTTTTTAACTTGTTTACAGCTGTTTAAACGGTGCTTGATCTGTGCAGATTTCTCTCCTGATTCAGACCAGAACTCTTTTTCACTGGAGGAAGTGTTATTATGGATTATGGACTCTATGTATTTTAGTTAAAAACATCTTAATGCGGTGCTTGATCTGTGCAGATTTCTCTCCTGATTCATTAACTGATGGACTGAAGTGCTGTGGATTATTGTGATGTTTTTATCAGACTCTCATTCTGACGGCACCCATTCACTGCAGAGCAAGTGACGCAATGCTACATTTCTCCAAATCTGATGAAGAAACAAACTCTTTCGAGTGTGAGTACTTCTCCTTTCTGCCTAATTAGTGTATCTGAGTGAACGCACCTCCCGTCTCCATCTCTGTCTGTGTGTGCAGCAGACACAAGTCGTAGTCGTTGTTGTCCTGTGAGAAAAGTGGGTGCTGGTGTATCTGTAGTATGAGGTAACGTTTGCCCTGAGATGCATCCGAGATGCTCACGGTATCAACCACCACGATCCAGTCTGACTCCAGCTTCATGCCATATCTGATAGAGGACACGGACACAGATATGAGCGGCGTGAGAATGCCCTGCACTCACCGTCTGTCGTCTCTTACTCACTGCATGAAGCAGTGGGCGGCGGTGATGACCCAGCGAGGGCTGACGATGGCTCCTCCACACACGTGTTTGCCCCGCCACTGTAAACTGGTCTGCCAACCCCACTGACCCTTCGCAGCCTCCTTACCGCCGACAATACGTGTCCCACGAGACCCAGCATTCATCGCCATCGAGCAATCTGAGCGACAAAGACCGAGTAAATCCAGTTCACTCGGACAAGAAGAGAGCATATCATCTTAAAATCAAGTATGCACAATATACCCGAGGGTATGCTGACGGTGTCATTGGCTGGATATTTGACTGAATAGAAGGGCGCGGGTGAGATGGTGCAGTTCTGCGAGCCACCAGCAGGGGGGTCAATGTCTCGCTCTTTGTTCGGGAAACTCACAAACTTCACTAAAGAGGAAAAGCAGTGTGTTATCCGTCTGGTTTATGAGTGCACCTGGTGCTACTGAGGGGATGTGTACCTATGACGGCGATGCAGACGGTGAGGATGATGAAGGTGGGGATGAGGGTCGTAATTAACGCCAGACGTGACGAACAGAGTCTGATCCCAGAGACATCTGTGAGGAAAAAACACAACAGTCTGGGAATTATAACATGAATAATCAATCAATCAATTAATCAATGTGTCTATCTATCTGTCCGTGCATCTGTCCATCTATCCATCAGTCCATGTAATTATCAATCTGTCCATCCATCTGTTCATCTTTTTTATCTATCCGTCCGTGCATCCATCCATTTATCTTTGTTCGTTTGTCCATCTATCCATCCGTCTGTCCATCCTTCTATTTATCTATCTGTCCTTGCATCTGTCCATCTATTTATCTATCATCTGTCCGTCTGTCCACCTATTTATCTATCTCTCCAATCATCTGTCCATCTATCTCTCCAATCATCTGTCCATCTATCTCTCCAATCATCTGTCCATCTATCTCTCCAATCATCTGTCCATCTATTTATCTATCATCTGTCCGTCTGTCCATCTTTTTATCTCTCTCTCCAATCATCTGTCCATCTATCTCTCCAATCATCTGTCCATCTATTTATCTATCATCTGTCTGTCTGTCCATCTTTTTATCTATCTGTCCATCTATTTATCTATCTGTCCATGCATCTGTCCATCTATTTATCTATCATCTGTCTGTCTGTCCATCTTTTTATCTATCTGTCCATCTATTTATCTATCATCTGTCTGTCTGTCCATCTTTTTATCTATCTGTCCATCTATTTATCTATCTGTCCATGCATCTGTCCATCTATCTCTCCAATCATCTGTCCATCTATTTATCTATCATCTGTCCGTCTGTCCACCTATTTATCTATCTCTCCAATCATCTGTCCATCTATCTCTCCAATCATCTGTCCATCTATCTCTCCAATCATCTGTCCATCTATTTATCTATCATCTGTCCGTCTGTCCATCTTTTTATCTCTCTCTCCAATCATCTGTCCATTTATCTAGCCATCCGTCTGTCCATCTATTTATCTATCTATTGTCTATCTGTCCATCTTTTTATCTATCTGTCCATCTATTTATCTATCTGTCCATGCATCTGTCCATCTATTTATCTATCATCTGTCTGTCTGTCCATCTTTTTATCTGTTTTTTCTTTTATTTATCTGTCATTTTTTTTTTCTTTTATTTATTTATCCATCCGTTTTTTCTTTTATTTATTTTTCTTATGTATCCATCTTTTTTTTCTTCTATTTTTTTTTCTTCTATTTATCTATCATCTGTCTGTCTGGCCATCTATTTATCTCTCTCTCCAATCATCTGTCCATCTTTTTATCTCTCTCCATCCATCAGGCCCTTTTTATGTATCTCTCCAATCATCTGTCCATCTATTTATCTATCCATCTGTCTGTCCATCCAGCTATTTATCTATCTCTCCATCCATCAGACCATCTTTTTATCTATCTGTCCAATCATCTGTCCATCTATTTATATATCTATCATCCATCTTTTTATCTCTCTCCATCCATCAGACCATCTTTGTATCTATCTGTCCATGCATCTGTCCATCTATTTACTTATCCGTCTGTCTGTCCATCCGCCCATCTATTTATTTATCCATCTATCCATCCATCCATCCATCCATCCCCTCACCTGTCTCATCTGTAGCAGGGGTTTTAGAGGCACTAGTGTCTGTGATCTCTTCTTCTCTGTCTGTGGTTTTAGGGTCGGTGAGGGCGCAGGAGTCTCTGTCAGGAGGGTTTAACAGATGTGGCATGAGTACTGACAGCGTGTACGGGGCCACTTCAGAGACTCCCAGCAGCTGGACACAACCAGCAGAGACCTGTGGATGCGCAGTCGCGTACAGCGTCACAGGACGGACAGGAAACGGCACGGAGGCACTTCCTGTTCCGTACAGAGGCAGCGCTGGCGGCTGAGGAGCCACGTCTGTGAGACTCTGAGAAATGGAGCTTTTCGATGCAGATCCAGGAATCAGGGTGAGCGGCGTGTCCATCATCACTGGAGCCGTGAGCAGAGGAAGAGCCGTGTTTAAGAGCAGGTCTGGAGGAGAGCCAGAGGAGGCGTGAGGGCATGATGGGAAGGTCTGCAGAGGCTCACGCTTGTCCTTTTCCAGGCTGATGTTATAGAAACCCTAAAGGTCAGAGGTCAGTTATCATCAGGCCTGGACAGACTCTATAGACTGTTTTTTTTATTGTTTTGAGCTGACACAATTATAGACTTAAATTAGTTAAAAAGGCTAACTGTTCTTGGTAACTAAAATATAAAATGAACACATGCACTGGGAGAATTTTTTGCATGATGGTCACTTGACTTTTTTTTAGTTTTGTTTTGTTAAAAATTATTTTGATAAGCAGTCAGTTTGGTTTTATATATATATATATATATATTTTATATATATATATATATATATATATATATATATAAAGGAAAAAGGATGCAATTACTAGCAACAAAAATTAATAAGTACTTAAAATAAATAAACAATATATCAGCAATCTAAGCAGTACTGCAAAAATAGTGATTGTTTTCAAACAGTTTCCCTGAACACTCCTCCATCTGCCATTGGTCAGTTAAACAGATAGTCCCGCCCCCAAACTCACCCCATTGGTTGAGATGATGGACCCTTTTCACAGATGCATTACCAGTTATTATCATCATAGATTTTGCAGCGTTATCTCTCAACATGTTTATTTTTTTTGTAGATTTTTAGATATGTTAATCTATTATGTTTAATTTTTTTGGAAAGTCACGGTAGCAATTGGCTTTCCATTTATTATTTTTTTTTTTTTTCCCTATGTTAATCTATGGCTACCAGCAACTGTTTGAGTGCCAACATTCTTCATAATATCTTCCTTTGTGTTCAACAGACATGAGGGCGAGTAAATAATGACAGCATTTTCGTTTTTGGGTGAACTATCCCTTTAAGCAAGATATGAAAAAGTATTTAATTCCACACTTGAGCTCTACATAGTGAATGTGCTACAGCTGCAAACTCACAGCGGCAGCTTCTTCAAGACGTTTTGATGAATTGTTACAAACACCTAGAGCCTATTGTTCTTACCTGAGCACAAGCCATCGTTTGTGTCTGCAGCGTCAGCTCATGCATTCAAAGACACAAGGCCATTCTTTTCTTCCGCCTCCAACAAAAGAAGACACTTGAATAACCAAAAAGTCCAAAAACCTGCGATGAATGTCAAGAGAAGAAGAGCCGAGGTGCAACGCGCTGCACACACCATCCGTTCAATCCGCCGAGATGCTCGGCCTGTTTCATTGTGCTTCACCTCGCCTGCGATCTTGTCCTTCGCTTCATCTATTTCAACAGCATTGCATGGGTTTGCATTGAGTCTAAAGCTTCAGCTGGAGTCTCGGGAAGTTTGTGAAGAGCAGTCCGGCTGTAACGGATAGGCTGATGAAAAATGCATGCTGATTGTTGTTCGACGGGGTCAGAGTTGATCGACTGAGAGTAAGATATACTGCGACCGACGGTTCACAAAACAACACGGAGCCAGTGACTCAGCACGAGGGTTAATGACTGCTGCGGGTCAAATATCATGCATTTAGCACTGTTGGCTGATTTGCACATTTGTAGAAAGACGTTCATGTATTTGATAAATGGTGACAGATATGAGGTGAGCTCACATGGAAAATGTGTGCAGTCTGTGTTTGTGCGGTTTGAGCTGTGAATCCTGTTTCACCCCAAGAGGGTTTTTACCTGCCGATCACATTACAGGATTGGACCGTGAGGTGCTGGAAGTGCAATCTGTAATGGGAGCAGTTAGATCAAAAACAAGATTAAAGCAACTCAGTTAAGACCTCAGATTACACTAACGGACGAGGGACGACTAACAAATAAGAAACCGGAGATTTAAAGTCCTCAGGCCGCTTTAAAAGGTCACAGCAGTCATTTTAGTCTTCATAGCAGGGTGTTATAGTTAACTAAAACCACAAAAAAAAAAAAAAAAAAATTGTTACTTAAAATAAATGTTAACTGAAATGAAAAAAAAAAAAAAAAAAAAAAAAAAAATATATATATATATATATATATATATTAAATAAAAAAATAATATAATAAATATATATATATATATTATTTCAGGTAGTTTCCAATGCAATATTTCTCGTTTTGATTTTGTTTATCCTAATATATTAAAATAACTGAAATAAAAACTAATAAATCTATCTAATTTTTTTTTTTATTATTTTTTTTATAGAAATATTTAAAAGAACAACAACTAATAAATAGAAAAAATATATAGAATTATTTAAAAGATTTAAAGTTAATAAGGAAAATAGAAAACAAAACAACAACAAAAAAGAATTAAAACGTAAAAAAATCTAATAAAATGAATAATAAAAACTATAATAGTATCTCAATGATATTAAATAATAGTGCAACATAGTGTTATTTCTGTATCACTGAGAGTTAACAAAAACTGAAACTAAAATTAAAACCATTAAAATTAAAAATTAAAAACGATTCTCATAAACTGAAGTAAATATATAAATAAATAGAAAATAAATAAATGTTTTCTTTTTATGGTTTTAGCTTTAGTTTACTGTAATTACCCTGCTACATATACTGTTAGTATTTTTTTTTCTTAATTAATTTTATTTATTTATTTATTTTAACATCCAGAAACCAATCATAATTTAGTTTCTCATGACCATTTTCTATCTTCTGGCTCGGTTTGAATCTAGTGAGCTGCCTAAGGAGGCAAAACCTGTTCTAAAAGCTAGGTGACATGATCATGCTACCTTCTAAGATATCTTATTTTTGGCCAAATTCAGCCAAAATGGATTTATTTTATTCACAAAATAAGTCCTGTAAGAGACAATGCATCTATAACGGTAAGGTTTTTAAATAATTGTGTTGTAGAGGACAAAAATCTCAGTGGACTTAATACTTACATCAATATTTATATCATGTTATTTACAGCATACAGTACAGATTCAGAGCTTCTGCATGACGTCACGTTAGATTGCGCTTTCTTAGAGATGCAAAATGCATTTGGTGAGCGTCAGTATATTTTACATCAAGATCATTACGAGCGATTCCGCTGAAACATTCAGTCCAAAACATGTTTAAATATTCAAAGGTGATTAAACTGGTTTGATTTTAGTGATTAAATTGGATTTTATAAACTAACTGTGTTTATTGTAGCTTTAAATTGCACACTTTATGACAGGAATAAATGGTCATTTTCAGCATGACTGACCTTCTCCGAGGATAAAAACATGATTTAAAGAAAGAGTTCATCAATAAATGATTAGTCTGTCATCATTTACTCACCCTCATGTCGTTCAAACCTGTATGACTTTCTTTCATCTGTGAAAAGCAAATGGAGATGTTTAGGAGAATGACTGAGCTTCTGTTTCGATACGATGAAAATGAAGTGATTTATACGGCCAAACTCCTAAAAGCACAAAAAACACCATTCATTTATTATAAAAAAATCTTACTTCTGAAGTCTTTAAAAAAACAAATATAAAAATGGCAATTGCAACTTTTTATCTCAGGATTCTGACAACGCGGAATTGCGAGACAAATTCAGAATTGGGTGATAAACGCAGAATTGCGATATATAAAGTCAAAATCGCAATTGTGAGATTAAAACCGAACTGCTATATAGACAGAATTGCAAGATATATTTATATTACACAGAATTACGAGACAAATGCAGAATTGCGATATAAATTAGAATTGCGAGATTTAAATTCAGAATTGCAAGACAATCACAGAATTGCGAGATATAAATCATAATCGCAAGATATAAATCATAATTGCGTGATATAAATTCAGAATTGCGAGATATAAATCAGAATTGCGAGATTTAAATTCAGAATTGCAATAAATAAAATTGGGTTGTATGATTTAGATATTGATGGTATGATTTATATTATAATGGTATGATTTAAGTATTGATTGAGTGATATAAATCATAATCGCAAGATATAAATCATAATCGCAAGATATAAATCAGAATTGCGAGATATAAATCATAATTGCAAGATATAAATCATAATTGCGTGATATAAATCATAATTGCGTGATATAAATCATAATCGCAAGATATAAATCAGAATTGTGATATAAATCAGAATTGCGCGATATAAATCATAATTGCGTGATATAATTGCGTGATATAAATCATAATTGCGTGATATAAATCAGAATTGTGATATAAATCAGAATTGTGATATAAATTCAGAATTGCGAGATATAAATCAGAATTGCGAGATATAAAACATAATTGCGTGATATAAATCAGAATTGCGAGATATAAAACATAATTGCGTGATATATAAATCATAATTGCGAGATATAAATCATAATTGCGTGATATAAATCATAATCGCAAGATATAAATCAGAATTGCATGATATAAATGCAGAATTGCGAGATATAAATCAGAATTGCGAGATGGAAACGAATAAACAGAATTCCAATTTGTAAACTCAGAATTTCAAGAAAGAAAGTCAGAATGTCCGTACATTTATGATCGCGTTCGATTAAAAGCATCACGATGCCGGCGTGTCCCCATGTGTTCCACAGAAGAACTAAAGGGGTTTGGATATGAGGGGAGCAAATGATGACAAGCTCATTTCTGGATACTTCTTTAGTGTCAGTACTGCAGAAAGAGTGACTAAACATCAGCCGCTCGCAACGGTTCCACAAACAAAGCCTTTTCACCGTGTCTCTCGATCGGCGTTATCTTACAAACGTCACAAGTGTCTCCTGTTCAGTGACTGTCAGCAGTGCAGGATTTTAATGAAGGCCTTGCGGAACTCGATGTTGAAGGTGGTGTAGATGACGGGGTTGACGGCGCTGTTGAGGTAACCCAGCCACGTGACGGCGCTGTAGAGCGACGGAGAGATGCAGCAGCTGCCGCAGTGAGCCTTCAGAACGTGCGTCAGGAAGAAAGGGAGCCAGCAGATGATGAAGACGCCTGCGGAGAACACAGCCATCACGGAGAGACGAACAACTTCAACAACATCCTCTGCATCTCTCAAGAGACGGCAAACTACACACTGAATCAAACATGAACATTTCAAGCAGAAAAACTGAGTAGTAGTTATTTTTGTGGTGGAAACAAAACAAAACTGCGAGATGTAAACTTAGATATCAGAGAAAAAAAAACAACGACTTCTGCATCTGAATGTCGCTTTGGATAAAAGCTAAATTAATGTAAAAGTGTTTGTAGGATTTACTTTTTTCAAACTATTTCTCTGCAATTTAATTCTAAAAAATCTAATTAAATAAAAATGTTGAATATAATTACAGCAATTAACACTGAATTAAATGTGAAATTTTTAAGTAGAAAGACTGAATGGTATTTATTTTTATGGCGGGGAAAAAAAACTGAATTGTGGGATGTAAACTCAGAATTCAGAGAAAAAAAATCTGAATTGCGAGACAAATTAGAAATAGCTAGAAAGAGTTTGTATCTCACAACCATGACTCTTTTCTCAGAATTTATCAGAATTATATCTCGAGATACAAACTAAATATGTTTGTAGGATTTATAGGAATATAGTTATAACAAAATATAATTAAATTAAAATTAAAAAAGAAAAATAAATTGTAAAGAAACAGCAGGTGACACTGAATTGAACTTGAATTTTTCAAGTAAAAAGATCGAAACTCAATTCAGAGAAAAAAGTCTAGATATAAACTAAGAATTGGATGAAAGAAGGTCAGAATTCTGAGCATATCTCGCAAATTCTGAATCGCTTTGGATAAAAGTGTCTGATAAATAAATAAATGCAAATTAATTTGTAGTATTTACTTTTACAATTTTTACTCAGAAATATAATTCAAAATATTAAATTAAATAAAAAAATAAAGAAACAGCAAGCAACATGTTTTATTAGTAGTATTTTATTCTAAAAGACTGCAATAATCTTGGTTTTATTTGCAACTTCGAAATATAATTTTTTACAGTGTAGGAGTGAAAAGGTGTCTATAAATAATAATGTATGTTTGTGCCGTGGTACGTCTATGATATATGAATATTACATGTGCATGTGATGAAGTGCTGTAGGAAATCCTGAATATCAGCACTCTTTGAACGCCGCTCATCCAATCAAATCAGAGGACCTGAATTATCTGTTGAATAATTAATATTTATAATTTCACACGTGCTGCTGCTTAAATATCAAGGCTGGAAGAACAAAGAGACATTTAATGACAGCATCTCTCGTGTTCAGCAGCGCGTGCAAGAACTACAAACCCACAGGAAATGCTTCTCGTCTCCAAATGAAGTCATAAACGCTGCTGCTTGCAGAAAAACACCACTTTCTGTGTCAAGATGAGATGTTTTAATGAGAATGTGGACTCAGATCTGGGTTATTGTTAACTAAAACTTTGTTAATTGAAATAAAGCTGAAATAAAGTAAAATTTCAATATTTGATGGAAAAACTTAAGCTTAATGAAATATATAATGACTGTCTTGAAAACTAACACTAACATTACTAACTGAAATTAAATAAAACTAAAAGTGAACTAAAACTAAAACATTTATAAAAAATAAATTACACAGCAATATTACCAACAATTAAATAAAATAAAAATGACAATATAAAAATAAAAGCTTATTCAAAATATTAATAAAATCTATAATAGTATATAAATAATCCTAAAATATCACAGACTCAGATCTCATTTTGGTCCACTTTTGCTGTGATGTGATTTCAGACTATTCTTTCACATAAGATTTTGCACCCTATTTCGCATTTTTATTAAAAGTAATATTTGTAATTTTTTTTTCCATTTTCATTTTAGGTAAAATTGTAGTAATTCTGTTGTGTTTTTTGTTGTTGTTATTTTTTGTTTTTTTTTTTTCTTCTTTTTTTATATGTCTAATATAAAATATAATATTAATATATAATATTTTCATTAAGTAAAATAAATGATTCAATTTTAAAAAATTCACTCAGAAATATGATTTTAATTTTTTTTTATTTAAAGATGTAATAAAATTAAAACAATAATAACTGCAAGAAATATAAACTAGGAATTGTGAGAAAGAAAGACAAAAAGTTTATATCACAATCCTGACTTGTGAGTTTATATCTAATAATTATTATAGTTTTTATGAATTTTTTTAATTTGTATACAAAATAATATTTTAAGCTTTTTCCCCAAAATTTGTATTTTCATCTTTAATTTTTCATTTTTCCAAGTTTCAGTAATTTTGTTGTGTTTTTCTTATTTTCATGCTTTTTTTATATGTCTAATTTAAGTTTTATTTTGAGTTATTTTAGTACATCAGATTAAACTACAAACCCAATTCCAAAAAAGTTGGGACACTGTACAAATTGTGAGTAAAAAAGGAATGGAATAATTTACAAATCTCAAAACTTATATTTTTTTACAATAGAATATTGATAACATATCAAAAATGTTGAAAGTGAGACATTTTGAAATGTCATGCCAAATATTGGCTCATTTTGGATTTCATGAGAGCTACACATTCCAAAAAAGTTGGGACAGGTAGCAATTAGGGATGGGCGATATGGGCTTAAAAATGTATCACGATAATTTCTGATATTTACTGCGATAACGATATCAATGACGCTAAATTTAGGGAATCCTGTTTTTTTTAGAGAAAGTATTATCTTTCCTAGTTTTAACCCAAAATAGGTGTTGTGAGCAGTACACACGACTATTTATTTCATAACTGGAAGCCGGGCGGACGCCCTCGCGCAGAAACCCCACATATGCACATAGAAGTAAATGCTCCAGGAAATCACTAATATGGACAGAGGTATCAGTGATCGCTGTAGCTGAATAAAACGCAGATAGAGAAATCTTGACTGAGGAAAACCTGAAGACAATAAACATGTGATTGCACAAAATATACATGGTCGTGTGTTCGTCAAGCAATCTTGGGTATTTTCCATAAGATAAAGTATTTTATAACGCAATGGTAATCGACATAGCCTTTATCACTGTATATATGCTATAAATAGTAGATTGATTTCTGCCTTATTCTGTGATACGAAACCACATCTGATCTCAAAAATAAGTTATTTGACACCTGTTATGAAGTTAATATCAGGGCTCCAAACAAAAAAATCGAGAGTAAGGAGCCATTGGCTCTATAAGAAAAAAACTTAGGAGCCAAATAATTTTTTTAGGTGCCACGAATAAACGTGTGTTTGTTTATTTTACGATTATTATTATTTATTTATTTACATTTTAACATGTTCATCATACTGTCCATGTGTTTGTCTCATCTTTCTTGACTTTATCAGCATTTTAATCCATCTTGTAGAGGACCTGGGGAACTAAGGTTCACTAAAGTGGGAAACTAGAAATGTCTTTTACCAGCTTGAAATCTACAGTCACAAAGAATTGTTCATTACACAGAATCTGTACCAGTATCAAGGAACAACACTTGGCCACTGAGTGTAGCTTGGGCTCCTCCTACATGAGACATTTCAGTTAGTTGTACTGTAGGATCTCTTATAAAATAGCCTACCTTTTGATGTTAATTCATGTTCACTATGTACCTATATTAGTAAGAGAAAGATTAAATGGGTTCACTTGCCCTTGAACTGAGGCGCTAAAGCGACCGCGCCCTGCCTGCGCATTAAGGAGCGCCAAAACTGGTATTGTTTGAATTTCGTTATGAATTCGGAATAAATTTTAAAGCTGGTACTTTTTATTAAAAAGTTTACAAAGCCACAGCGTTTTTTGCGATTACTGGACGGCAGTTGCACTTCAAATAATGAAGTTCACGCATTAAAAGAACACAGACCAAGATCTTGTTTAGAAGAAGACATATTAGTTATTTATTATAAACGAGAATTGTTAACGATATTGCCAATATCCACACAGCTGACAGCTTATTACCTGTTCTAGTTGGTTCAAGTTGTGCAACGAAATAGACGCTGTGTATTTTCTGCACTTTCGCTTCTTCCCGACTCCGTCATTTCTCTCTCTCGCTGCACACAGCGAGAGCTGCGTTTATCAGACTGTGTGCGTCAGCACTGATGTGCGGCAGAGATCAGGACTGTCTGAAACTCTCTTTTTCCACTAAAACTTTGATGCGCATCGTCTCAGTTTAATACGTGAACATAACAAAAGATTTGTTCGCAAAACAATTAGGAAAAAAGGCATTACATTCAAATGTTTAAGATATAAGATGTAAATATATACCCAGATAGCAATAACACTCGGGCTGATTCTGGCTGAAATGCGTCTCTGTCGGGTTTCAGTCTCGGCATCGGTGAGAAGATAATGGGGCCAGAGCCGCGCCGACTCTACAAAACACTTCTGGCTGACAGACGGCTTTTTTTTCCCTATGGGCCGATCTCGACTGAAAGCTGTTGTACACGCAGCAGGTCCACACTCGTGTGTAGTTTTGTGTGTATTAACCTTCGGCCTGAGTTTTATCACAGACGGGGCGCTGCTAGAATGATCCGCCTGAGAAAACTTTTTTAGCGTTAAATCCTGAGGAGCTTTCGGCGGGTAGTCGCCAGTGGCGACCTCAGCAAAACATCACTCGAAAATTAATATTTATGGTCGCAAATGCGACTGTTTTAGTCGCAGTTTGGAGTCCTGTAATATGGAGAAAAAGCACGTCAATAAATAATATCTTTGTTGGACAACAGGTTTGTAAACGACTCATACACATGTAAAACTATTGCACACGTGCTACTGTAGTACATTTACTCAAGGCTCAGACTGATTTTTGTCGCACTGTACAGCGTTATCCAAACCTGTTCCAGATTGTAGGAGGAGCTGCTCAATTTCACGTCCGCATTCCTTCACATCACTCCACACAGTCGCACACAGAAATGTGTCATCAACTAGACTTTTATCGTTATTATCGTGGGAAGACTAATTTTTATCGTGGGGAGAATCTTTACCGGTATATCGCAAACGATAAGATATCGCCCATCCCTAATAGCAATAAGAGGCCGGAAAAGTTAAATGTACATATAAGGAACAGCTGGAGGACCAATTTGCAACTTATTAGGTCAATTGGCAACATGATTGGGTATAAAAAGAGCCTCTCAGAGTGGCAGTGTCTCTCAGAAGTCAAGATGGGCAGAGGATCACCAATTCCCCCAATGCTGCGGGAAAAAAAAAAAATAGTTGAGCAATATCAGAATCAATCTCAGAGAAAAATGGCAAAGAGTTTGAAGTTATCATCATCTACAGTGCATAATATCATCCAAAGATTCAGAGAATCTGGAACAATCTCTGTGCGTAAGGGTCAAGGCCGGGAGGTCAAAGCGTCGAGACCGGGTCAAACGGGCCCTTAGACGGCACTGCATCACATACAGGAATGCTACTGTAATGGAAATCACAACATGGGCTCAGGAATACCTCCAGAAAACATTGTCGGTGAACACAATCCACCGTGGCATTCTCCGTTGCCGGCTAAAACTCTATAGGCCAGAAAAGAAGCCATATCTAAACATGATCCAGAAGCGCAGGTGTTTTCTCTGAGCCAAGGCTCATTTAAAATGGACTGTGGCAAAGTGGAAAAACTGTTTCTGTGGTCAGACGAATCAAAATTTGAAGTTCTTTTGGAAAACTGGGACACCATGTCATCCGGACTAAAGAGGACAAGGACAACCCAAGTTGTTATCAGCGCTTAGTTCAGAAGCATGCATCTCTGATGGTGTGGGGTTGCATGAGTGCGTGTGGCATGGGCAGCTTACACATCTGGAATGGCACCATCAATGCTGAAAGGTATATCCAAGTTCTAGAACAACATATGCTCCCATCCAGACCTCGTCTCTTTCAGGGAAGACCTTGCATTTTCCAACATGACAATGCCAGACCAGATACTGCATCAATTACAACATCATGGCTGTGTAGAAGAAGGATCCGGGTACTGAAATGGCCAAGCTGCAGTCCAGATCCTTCACCCATAGAAAACATTTGGCACATCATAAAGAGGAAGATGTGACAAAGAAAAGACCTAAGACAGTTGAGCAACTAGAAGCCTGTGTTAGACAAGAATGGGACAACATTCCTATTCCTAAACTTGAGCAACTTGTCTCCTCAGTCCCCAGACGTTTTGCAGACTGTTATAAAAAGAAGAGGGGATGCCACACAGTGGTAAACATGGCCTTGTTCCCAACTTTTTAGAGATGTGTTGATGCCATGAAATTTAAAATCAACTTATTTTTCCCTTAAAATGATACATTTTCTCAGTTTAAACATTTGATATGTCATCTATGTTGTATTCTGAATAAAATATTGAAATTTGAAACTTCCACATTATTGCATTCTGTTTTTATTCACAATTTGTACAGTGTCCCAACTTTTTTGGAATCGGGTTTGTAAATAAAAATGAGAACTTCTGCTTTGGCAGCTAGCTGAAATTTTTATTTTGTTCCAGCTAACTTTTATTTTATTCCGAGTGATGAAATTGCTTTTATGGTTTTATTTTTAGTTAATGATAACCCCGATTCCCATTCATCTTGAAGCACACAGCGCATGCAGACGACATATTTTTGTTAAACTGCAGATTTTTTTATAGTTTGTCCTGTGATTTGGATTTTAACGTGATTAATTGTAACTCAGAGTTACAACAAAATCTCACCTAAAACGATGGCCAGCATCTGCGTGGCCTTCCTCTCCTTCTGCTGCGACAGTCTTCCTCTCGCTCTCTCCTTCGCTGCCGCTCCTTTCTCTCTGTCTGCGTTTCTGTCCCTCCATCCTTGGCGTCCGTGCGTGTTCTCCTGCGGAGCGGGACACGGAGCCACCGACACCGACAGGGAGATTTTAGCTCGTCCAGACGACTGCTGCTGCTGCGGAGGAGGAGGAGGAGGAAGAGGCTGATCTCTGTCCGGACTCAGAAAACACACGGGCTCCACGTCCACAGGATGAACCACGGCCTCCTTCACCAGCGTCTGCCACAGAGAACACACTGATTCACTCACACACACACACTCTCACACACACACACTCTCTCACTCTCTCACACACACACACACACACACACACACACACTCACACACACACACACACACACTCAGGACTGAACACGAGAAGGACTGCAGAGTTTTACCACTTTCTTTCGTTGTGGAGCAGCTGGAGGAGGCTTCAATATTAAAGTGCACAACTTCACATCTTCAGGATGAGTGCATTTATTCTGACAAACAAAAAAAAAAAGGAGAAACTATTGAAAGCATGAAAGCATATGAAATAGATTCATAAACGATTTATTCGTCTCTTAATTGTAATGTAGAAACATGCATTTTCTGTAAAGCTGGTTTGAAACCATTGTGAAGTGTTACAGGAATAAACAAGAAATAAATTGAATTCAGCAATTCTCTAAAAATAAAATAAAAATAATGCCCTACTGTAATAATAATAATAATCAATATTATTACAATAAATAAAGCCTTTTACAGAGTGGTGAATAAAAAATAAATAAAAAAAAAATAAAACTGAGGTCAGTAAGAATGTTTCTGAAAGAGTCTCTTCTGTTCACCAAGGATGCATTTATTTGATCAAAAGTACAGTTAAAATTGTGAAATATTATTAAAATGTAAAACAGCTGTTTTCTATGTGGATATCTGTTAAACTGTAATTTATTTCTGTGATGTGCAGCTGAATTTTTTAGCATCATTACTCCAGTCTTCAGTGTCACATGATCTTCAGAAATCATTCTAATATGATGATTTGCTGCTCAAGAAGCATTTCTGATTATTATCGATGTTGAAAACACTTGTGCTGCTGTATATTTTTGTGGAAACTGATGCATTTTATTTTTCAGGATTCACAGATGAATAGAAAGTTCAAAAGAACAGCATTTATTTGAAACAGAAATCTTTTGTAACATTATAAATGTCTTTACTCTCACTTTTGATCAATTTAATGCGTCCCTGATGAATAAAATAATTAATCTCTTTCCCAGCACACCTTGCGGGATCTCTGTGCATCTCTGGGCTCTGGATGGAGGCCGTGTCTGCGTGAAGGTGCGGTGCGTCTGCCTCGTCTGCGCAGCACCACGCAGATCTGCACATACACCAGCAGGGTCACGATGAAGGGCACGTAAAAGGAAGCGACAGACGAGTAAACCACGAAAGCAGGGTCGGCAAAACTGCAGTCTCTCCCCTCCTGACTGGCTGATTAGAGACAGAGAGAAGACGAGAGTGAACCTCACGCAAACTAACATGATTACATGAAAATATCTTCACCCTCAGACCTCTCAAGAGTTTGAGTTTGTTTCTTCATCAGGTTTGGAGAAATGTAGCATTGCATCAGTTGCTCTGCAGTGAATGGGTGCCGTCAGAATGAGAGTCTGATAAAAACATCACAATAATCCACAAGTGCATCTCCATTTAGAATGGCATGAAGCGGAGTGAATATGACAGAATGTTCAATCTTGAGTGAACAACATCTTTAGAAACGTCTAAACCTTGACTCAACGGTTGTTACTCACAATGGAAATGTCATGTTTGGTTGAACGCGGCATGTTAAATGTATTCGCTATTGTTTCAGTGCCTCATCCAGGTGCAGGCACAATCTGTGAAGGTCTCTGAACGCAAACGCGCGGATCCGCAGATGCACTCGAGCTGAAGAGGGTCTTGTTGTCGGATTATTCTGCCGTAGACACGTGGAGCGTCTGTCTTGTGGAAGAACGGGACTCTTCTACACACTGATGACTGCGAGCGCTCAGAGACACGAGCAAACATTAAATAAAGAGATGACGCTAGATTATGAGTGGCAGCATCTCAATACTGATGTGCTGCGATCGCTACACGTGACATAAACAATAACTAAACTCTACTACTTAAAGTTCTGCTTTATTTCAGTGAACAAGCGCGCTGGAGGGTAGAGCACTTTTCATAAATTACAAGAATTACAAGGAGATTTCCTGTAGGATGTCTCTGATATATCAGTTGTTCCTTGTAGACACCAATGAAACAAAAATAATTTTTAAATTCAGTTTTATTTTTTCTAAATTCAATTTTTTCCCCTTTTCATTTTTTTTTTTTTTTTTTTGATTTTCTGGAAATTTTAGTTATCAAACAGCATGTCTAATTAATTGAAACCATGAAGCATATACAATTTGACAACAATTTATTAAAAAAAAAATACAGTTTTAGGTCCTATTAAATAATTTTTTTTTATAAATCTTCTGGATTTTCTAGAAATATTAGTTATTAAAAAGCATGTCTAATTAATTGAAATCATTAAACTTATTTGACTTTAAAAACATTATTTTTTTCTAAATTCCATTTGATAGTTTTCCCAAAGTCTATGTTTTCAGTTTTCATTTTTCTGGATTCTGCTTTAATGGTTGAATTAAATTTTGATGATAAAAACAAATTGAATTAATAAACATTTAACAATTTAGTAATTTATTACTATTTAGTTTTACAGTACTAGAGCCCTGAGATTAAATTATATTTATTATCAAAAACGGTGACAACCAAATGAAGGCATAAAAATTTCATTAAATTAACGAAACTTTTAAAATGTAATCAAATGAAAACTAACACCCCTTTTTTAATCAAACTTAGCATTTTACTGTTAAAATTAAAATATGGAAAAAATAACAATAATACTTTACAATTTTAATCACATTATTATTACTATTATTATTATTACTCTGACAAGCACAATTTACTATACAAGAGTAACACATTTTTTTCATAATTTCTTCAAATTAAACCAAAGTCTATGTTCTCATTTTTAATTTTTCTGGATTCCACTTTAATTGTTTAATTAAATTTGGTTGATAAAAAATCATGTCTAATGAATTTAATTAATAAACATTTAATAATTTAGTAATTTATTACAATTTATTTTTTACAATAATAGAGCCCTAAGATATTTTTTTTTTTTTTTTTTTTTTAAATCTGTGTTGTCTGTTTTACTTTTTCTGGATTTATAACTTAATACAAATGTATTATCAAAAATGGTGACAACCAAATAAAGGCATAAAAAACATTAAATTAATTAAAATGTTATCAAAAATTAATTGTTTTAATTTTTATATTAAAATACTGAGCGTTTTATTGTTATAATTATTTTAAGTAAAATAAATTTTAATAATACTTTACAATAAAATAAAGTTTTAATCTCATTATTTTTCTTTAAGAAGCACATTTTACTACACAAGAGCAACATATTTTTGTCATAATTTCTTCAAATTAAACCAAACTTTTATTTTGGCAGGTTGTAGTGAACATCTTTTAATTTCCGTGTGTATTTGACAACAGTTTTTCCCAAAATAAATGGTGAAATGCTGATGAAGTGACTCTCAGAGCAGCTCTGGAGATGAACTTCATGTGTTCATATAGAGACAGCAATGAATCGAGCTGAAGCACAAAACCTTCGGACCGTTCCCGCTCTCCGATCCATCCGTAATGACTCCCGCTGAGCTAAACAGACGTGTTTCGGGATCGCCTGGAGGATGTGATGTTTGGAGGGATACTGGGATTTGCTCTTATTCCCAAATCCTTGCATGTAATCATATATGAGAGCTGGTCTTCAGAGCTTTAACACAAAGGAGAAACACGCACATCTCCTGGAGTGTGATAATTATGCACGGAGGGAAACCTCATTACGACTGCAGGAATCCAGCCACGTCCCTCTGGATGGAGATCAGCACTAAAGTTCACTGTTCTGCTTCAGCCGATGAACGTGCTCATATTGAACCGCTGCTGTGTGTTAGAGACTCGGCTTTGAGCTTCTCAAGGTCACACGGGTTTGGAGCATCGTTAGGGTCTATTAACTCTGCAAAGCCTGACATGTGAAATAATAGTCAGAAAAATATTTTTTTTAAAATGGAAGAGTTTAGTGAAACTCTAGACAAAATATTTTTTTTAAATCTAATAAATTTTGCATATTTTTAGTGATTATCATATTTGAGCCATCAGGCTTTTATGGCTCATGTAGTCTAATATCGTGAGAATATAGAAGAAAAAAAAAGACGTATTCAGAGACTCAAACTTAGCAAAATATGAATTTGGTGCAGATTCTGATTTTTATATGATGCTTGTGATGTAAATCAATGAGATCTTTCTAACAGTGCAGCAGATACTGTATACTAGTAGCAGATATATGAGTCTGTGCTCTATATCTCCAGTAATAAGATGAGATGTAAATGATCCAAACATATACTGCAGTGATGGAGAGATGAAGAAATAAAGGCTCCTCAGAAGATGTGAGATGTTCTGGAGGCTTGTGAAGATCATTCCTCCGCTGAGGAACAGTGAAAGTAAAGCTTCTGGAAACAAACGCTCCTCAAAAGATCCTGATGATCAGATTTGAGACTCTAAAAACATGATTGATGGAGAATCAAGTAAGCTGAACTGCTTCAGTCCAGTAAGAGTTCATCTGGAGATATTACTGCAGTTATTCTGACCTTTACTTGATCAAAATCACTCCAGATCTGACACCAGAAGCAGCAGCTGAAGCTGATTACACTAAAAGAGCTTTGACTGGATAAAACACTCTGAACTATCACTCAGAGACAGAAGACATGAGGAGATTGAGTGTGACAGTGAGTTTTGATGATGTTGATCATTTAGAGGCCTCAGAAATTAGAGAAATTATACAGTACTAGTCATGAGGTCCAGGTGAGTGTGTGTACCTGTGTTGTTGAGTCCGAACAGCAGCGGGCAGGAGATGGCGAAGGACAGGAACCAGACGACGGCGATCATCAGAGCCACGCGTCTTCTGGAGCTGTAGCGTGTGTTGTAGAGTAACGGCATGGCCACAGCTGTGTACCTGCACATCAACACACGTCACACGCTTAGATGAAGAATTACTGACGCCACACATACAATACTACACCACAGTACTACACCACAGTACTACACCACAGTACTACACCACAGTACTACACCACAGTACTACAGTGATGACAGACAAGGAGGATAGAATGAGTGGAATAATAGTTTACTACTCTCTCAATACCAAGTGCACACTACTGTTTTTTTTACTACTCTCTCAATACCAAGTGCATGCAGTAATAAACAATACAAGCAGTGATCAATTGCAAGTTAATGTTTTTGTTTTTTGAAGTTGTAGTAATTGAAAATGATTAGAATTTGTTGTTTGTTGATCTTGTTTTTATATTGAGGGTGGTGGTAATCCAGAAAATAAAAAATAAAGCTTTTAAGCATTCTTAATCAAATTTTTGAAAAAAAAATAAAATAAAAATAGAAATAATCAAAAAATGTAAAAAAAATCAAATATTTGTTTATATATATATAAAATATACAAACATTTGTTTATATATATATATATATATTACTTCTATCAAATTTGGAAAATAAAAATAATAATACTCCAGAAAATAAAAAATAAGTTATTTTGCATTCTTAATCAAATTTGGAAAAAAATATATAATATATATATTTTTTAAATATTTTTTTTTTTTTTTTTTTTATATATATATCTATATATATTTATATTTTATTTGGAATTTGGAAATTATAATTATTCAGATAATTAAGAAAATAAAAATTTGTATTTTTAATTATTATTAAATAAAAAATAGAAATAATCAAAAAATAGAAAACGTATAGAAATAATAATTTCTATATTTTTAAAAATTTGATTAAAATTCTCTCTCTGTATATTTATTATTTTAATATATATTTAATACTATTATATTTTATATACAGTTTTATATATATATCTATTATATATATATATATATATATATATATATATATCTATATAAAATAAATAAAAATAATTAAACAAAATATTTTTATTTGTATACTTTTTTTAGACAGTTTGTTCAAGTAATCAGTCAAAATAGAAATGTTGCAGTTGATGTAACTCCATTTATCAAAAAAAAAAAATAAATAAATAAATAAACATATTAAATATTAATAACAAGTTTTATTTAAAATTGTTTTGGGCGCTCTGATCAAGTAATGAGTTCAAGTAACTTCGTTCGAGATGATCAGTCGTGTGTTGTGTTGGTCAATCTGTGCGAATCAATAACATCGATCAGAATGGAGGAAACACACAGAGGTCACTCCTCTCAGATAACAACTGAAAGTCTGCTGTATGATCAATAGAAACTGATTGATTTATTGAGACGCTTGAGAAGTTTTAAAGGTCGTGCAGAACATGAACGACCCATCATTCAGATTCAGAAAGCATGTCAAAAGTCAAAAACGAAACCGCTTTTGAATAGGAACAACTACACAATTTCCATTTAGAAGAGAAATGAATTGGTTGGACTTGAATAAGACGAGTCAGTGTGTTCTCAGGTACAGTAATGATGCGTTACGCTTACATAACGGCTGAAATCATCCACCATGTGAGAGTCGAAGCACTTAACGTGCAGCTCGTTATGCATGCTCCTCGACTTTCCAGCGCGGGTTTAATGAGGAGCAGCATTCGCTAAAATTCCCCACAAGCGTATGGTAAAAAGTGCAGGGTTTATAATTCATTGTATGATTTGTATTTCATGATCTCATTTGCTTGGATTTAATTTAATGGAGTGATTTTAAACCAAAGATAAATTCAGGTCAAGCGAAGCTCCAAACAAACGCTGAGGCAAAACAGATTAGGATTGCTCAGATGTTAATGGGCCGGACGGGTCACCTGTCGATGCTGATGGCACACAGGTTGAGGATGCTGGCGGTGCACATCATGACGTCCAGCGTGAGCAGAATATCACAGTGGATCCGACTGAACCTCCATTCACCCACAACCTGCACACATTAGAGGAATCAGCACAGAACCTGAACACACTCTGGCCATGGACCGGCCAATCAGAGAGCAGGAGACCCTATGATTGACATGTGAAGTGACCAATCACAGTTGGTTTTGTTCTTATATAAGGCCATGGGATTTCTATAATGCGGAAAAAGCACACGGAATCACGTAAACAAGACATAAAAGTCATAAAAATGAGCCTTTGTTTTCAATGCATCAAAACAAAAGTTCGGCTTAACTTGAGAAAATAGGAATAAAAATATATTACTATTCTACAGCAGAATGTACTTTTCAAATAATAATAAAAATTGCACTTTTATGCCATAAAAATATATTACTATTCTACATATTTTTTTTCATTTGCATTTGATTACATTTTAAAAGACTAATAAAAATTGCACTTTTATGCCAACAAATACAAAATAAAAATTATTTTTTCATTTTCATTAAATTGTTTATTTATTAAAGAAATATAAATTTGTATTAAAAAGAATTTGTTGGGGGGGGGGGGTATTCCTCTTATTGTTAACTTTTTTTCATAAATGAATAAATTAGACATGATTAGACATGATTTTGTATTTTTAAAATGGTTTTAATAAACCATTCAAAATAGAATTAAACCATCAAAATGTTATCATAAAAAAAACAGAATTTTGGAAAAAAATGTAAGTTTCAAAACCATCAAAATAGAATTCTGAAAAAATGTAATCTTAAAAAAATTGATTTTGGAATTTAGAAAAGATAAAATGGGAAAAAAATTAAATCCAGAAAAATTAAAAGAGAAAACCCCAATTTACTGGGAAAAAAAAAAATCATAGGGCTCTAAAAATGAATAAGTGTTAAATTGTATAAGTTGCATAATTTCAATTAATTAAACTTACTTTCTGATTACAAAAATTACATTTAATAATTATACATGGAATCCAGTAAAAAAATAATTTTGTGTGTGTGTGGGGGGGGGGGGGATCCAGAAAAAATTACAACTGAAAGCACAGCATTTGAGAAAAAGATTAAATAATTTGGGAATGTAAAAATTTAATTTTTTTAAAAAAAATTAAGTAACCGTTAAAATGGAATCCAGAAAAACTGAAATGAAAGAAAAAAGAGAATCCAGAAAAAAAAAGGTAGAGGAAAAAAAACAGCATTTGGGAAAAAAGAAAACAATTAGGGATTAACACAGGGCTCTACTTCTGTGTTTATCAGGGCTGCGACTACATTTAATTACCAATAAAGCTGACCAATCACGACGTCCACTGACCTCCAGATAGACGCCCCAGGGCATCACCAGCGTGGCCAGGAGCAGGTCGGACACGGCCAGGGACACGATCAGGTAATTGGTGGTGGTCTGCAGCGCTTTCTCTCGGGACACAGCCACACACACCAACACGTTCCCAAACACCACGCAAAAAATCAGCAACACCAGCAACACGGCGTAGAAGTTATACGGAGGAGACGAGGGAGACGGAGACACCGAGCAGTTCGTCTGCGGGAGAAACGAGGACAGAGACGGAGACGAGTCTGGGGTGGGAGAAGCGATGGAGACGCTGTCTTCAGTCACGTTCAGAAGAGGCATTATGAAGCTCCTCTGGGCACCTGAGAAGACGTGGAATTAAAACAATTAATGCTGAAAATTACAATTCTTTAAGCATTTTGTACTGGTCACAATAGGATATTTCCATGAGCACGAGCTGTTGGAGAAACACAAACATCCAATCGAGCCCCTTTATTATTAATATATAAGACAGATCCAGAGTTAATATAACTAAACCCTTAAAAAAAAAATTGTTACTTGAAATAAATAAAAAAAATAAATTTTATATATATATATATATATATATATATATATATATATATATATAAAAAATAAAAATTAAAGAATAAAATAAATATAAAATATAAAGTTAACTTAAACAAAAAACATAAAAAAAGGTTTAATTTACATAAAATTTAACAGGAAAAAAAAAAAACTTAATCAAAGGTCAATTTGATCCACTCCATTATAAATATGAGGCAGAACCAGGGTTATTATAGTTAACTAACACTAAATTCATAAAAATAAAAATATATATTATTATTACTTCAAATGTAATACCATTAAAAAATATATTAATAGATAAAGCATATAATTTATATAGTAATTATATAATAATATAATCATTATATATTGTTATTATATATAAAGCAGAACCAATTTATGTAATTATAGTTTCTTTAATTATAGTTAAAGAAAACTAAAACCATAAAAAAATTGTATATGAATTAAAAAAACAAAATAACAAACTTAATATATAAAAGGTCAATTTGATTGACTTCATTATTATTAATATATAAGACAAAACCAGGGTTATTATAGTTAACTAAAACATTTCTAATTCTTATTTAGTTTAATAAAATAATTAAAACTAATTTAAACAAATAATTGAACAAAAATCATTAAAAAAAAATTACCAAAACTTTAACTAAAATTAAAGTGAAAATAGAAAATCTAATTCAAAATATTATCAAAACTATAATAGTAAATCAATGGTTTAGGGATGTAACGATTAACCGCGAGCTGGTTGAAAATTGACTAAGATACGTGACGATTCAAATCGGTTGAGATGCTAAACAAATCGTGATTCATTTAGGGGTAGGAGTTTATATGAATGCATGTCTGAGGGGAACTTACTGTCTTTAGAAAAGTTTAGATGGTATTTTTTATTTTCATCTTGCCTCTGTATAAAACATATTAAAGTTCATAAGTGCAGCTGCTTTGTTTACAGCGTAACCAAGGAAAACACGTTAAGCTCCACCTGCTGCGGTGTTCATAAGTTGCTTTGTTTACAGCGGTAACCAAGGAAACGCTTTAAGCTCCACCTGCTGCGGTGTTTGTTTAGTGCTCTGTTTACGGGGGTAACCAAGGAAACGCTTTAAGTGCCACCTGCTGCGGTTTTCATAAGTGCTTTGTTTACAGCGGTAACCAAGGAAACACTTTTAGCTCCACCTGCTGCAGTGTTCATAAAGTGCTTTTGTTTACTAGCGTAACCAAGGAAAACGCTTTAAGCTCCACCTGCTGCGGTGTTCATAAGTGCTCTTGTTTACCGGCGGTAACCAAGGAAACGCTTTAAGCTCCACCTGCTGCGGTGTTCATAAGTGCTTTGTTTACCAGCGGTAACCAAGGAAACGCTTTAAGCTCCACCTGCTGCAGTGGTGTTCATAAGTGCTCTGTTTACGGCGGTAACCAAGGAAACGCATTAAAGCTCCACCTGCTGCGGTGTTCATAAGTGCTTTGTTTACGGCGGTAACCAAGGAAACGCTTTAAGCTCCACCTGCTGCGGTGTTCATAAGTGCTTTGTTTACGGCGGATGTAACCAAGGAAACGCTTTAAGCTCCACCTGCTGCGGTGTTCATAAGTGCTCTGTTTACAGCGGTAACCAAGGAAACGCTTTAAGCTCCACCTGCTGCGGTGTTCATAAGTGCTTTGTTTACGGCGGTAACCAAGGAAACGCTTTAAGCTCCACCTGCTGCGGTGTTCATAAGTGCTTTGTTTACAGCGGTAAACCAAGGAAACGCCATTAAGCTCCACCTGCTGCGGTGTTCATAAGTGCTCTGTTTACAGCGGTAACCAAGGAAAACGCTTTAAGCTCCACCTGCTGCGGTGTTCATAAGTGCTCTGTATTACAGCGGTAACCAAGGAAACGCTTTAAGCTCCACCTGCTGGCGGTGTTCATAAGTGCTTTGTTTACAGCGGTAACCAAGGAAACACTTTAAAGCTCCACCTGCTGCGGTGTTCATAAGTGCTTGTTTACAGCGGTAACCAAGGAAACGCTTTAAAGCTCCACCTGCTGCGGTGTTCATAAGTGCTCTGTTTTACAGCGGTAACCAAGGAAACACTTTAAGCTCCACCTGCTGCAGTGTTCATAAGTGCTTTGTTTACGGCGGGTAACCGAGGAAACACTGTAAGCTCCACCTGCTGGCAGAGAGTGAATCTGCGTCTCGTTCAGCTCGTCTGCTGTTTTTGTTTCATAAAGATATTTTTATGTATAGTTTCACAAAAACTGAAGTCAAAACTATTCTGTTTTTGCTTCAAATTTCTAAATTATACAATCTAATTTAGATTAAAAACTGCTCATGTTGCATGTGTTCAGCATCTTTGTTTGGATCATGATGAAAATGCAGTGGTTGCCTCTAATTTTAAATGGAAAGAGCACAGACAAAGCCTTATTTTGTTTATATGAAGAGATTTATTTTATTTGTGTTATTTATTTAATTTGGGGCTTGTTTTAAAATTTCAGTTTAGTTTTGTTATTTACATTTACATTATATAGAAATTTTGTCATTTAGCAGATGCTTTTATGCAAAGCGACTTGCAAATGAAGACAACTGAAGCAATCAAAACCAACAGAAGAGCAATAATATGCAAGTGCTATATTAATATATAGAGTGTTATATTTCAATTTCACAAAGAAACGTGCAGCATTATGTCCTAGCAGTAATAAAAGGACACATTTAATTTATAATTTGTCGTAAAAAAATCGTAAATCGAATCGAATTGTGAGTTGAGTGAATCGTTACATCCCTATTAATGAAACTAAAGCAACATTGAGCAACGTCTCTTTTAAATTAAAGAACTGGTTAATTGTAGTTAACAGCATTATATGACATGTTTTCTGCATTTACTATTTCCCATTGAACGGCATGTCATAACATCACTGGAGAAAAACAACATTCTTTCAAGCTGCAACCATTTGTTTTTAAGTTTGAAAAGCATGAACAGTCAATGCTATTTCTGTTAAATCTTTTACCAGCGCACACACATGATCAGGCCTTCAGTGTATGTAAGCACAACTTCTCATTACTTGCGATTTTGCAAGCACTTCAGTGAAAGTGGCGCCCAGCGCAGGACTAATTGCATTGGCGAGCCGCTCTCTGGTGGCATCAAGAGCTTCGCTCAAGGGAACGAATGTGACACTACAAGCAAGGTAAAGCCGGCACGACTGCAGCTACATGCAGAACAGTCACGCATGAGTCACGTAACGCCAGGGTTTTTTAATTAACAGTCTATTGAAATTATTGAATAAACACATAGCCGCCTTGGAAGCCCTTGATCGCATATGATAACAACCTGTGAAGGTTTTTCATGCACTGTTCAGCTCACAGTCCTCAAAAAAAAAACTTAAGTGTAAAAAAGTTTCAAAATAACAGTTTTTTTATATGCTCAGAAAATACTGCAGTGTTCAATGTACTGATTGATTCAAGCATTGGGGTCAAATTGATCCACACTCGATTTTTCAAATTGTTTAAAATACTGGTTAAATTATTTATTTTGTCTTGAAATTTGGCAAAATATTTCTCATTTAGAGTCATGAATGTGCATGTAAAGTTTCGACACATCAATGTGTTTTGGAAAGGCTGTATAAAAAATGTAAATGTAGTAAAAGTAGTTACTACTTTTACGTTGTGGTCAATTTGACACACTTGATTTTCAAAGTGCTCGAAATACCAGTTAAACTATTTATTTCTTCTTGAAATTTGGTGAATATGTTTTATCTAGAGTCATGAATGTGCATGAAAAATTTTGACACATAGATGTGTTTTGGAAAGGCTGTGCAAAATATGATACAACTTTTGTGTTGGGATCAATTTAACACACACTTGATTTACAAAGTGCTCAAAATACTGGTGAAACTATTGACTTCTACTTGAAATTTGGTGTATATTTTCTATTTAGGGTCATGAATGTGCATGCAAAGTTTTGACACACAGATGCATTTTGGAAAGACTTTACAAGAATTGTTGTCAAGCAACTTTTGTGTTGGGTCAATTTGACCCACACTCAATTTTCAAACTTCTTGAAAAGCTGGTTAAACTATTAATTTCTTCTTGATATTTGGTGTATATTTTCTATTTAGGGTCATGAATGTGCATGCACAATTCTGAAACATTGATGTGTTTTGGTTGTGCAAAAACTTGTAACAAATTTTGATACAATTTTTGTGTTTGGGTCAAACAGACCCCCAAATGTTTTTCACACAATTTAGCCAAACATCAACACTTTGAAAAACACTAAATAGGGTAAAGAAGATAATTTTTTTTTTTTTTTGTAGCTTGTCAAACACAAAAAATTAAATGCATGAGAATTTATTAAATTTAGTTTAATAAAGACACAAATTTTACTCAAAATTGAGATAGCTCTTCTGATTTATCCAATGAAAATGTACTGTTTTCGTTGTCTAGTTGGGTTTTCACGGTCAAAAAATCTGTTGAATCTGTTTGTTAGTATTTTGGATATCAATTACTAGACTGTTGTAGCACTGAAAAAAAAAAGTTTAGAAACCTATATTTCACCCTCACAGGTGTTTGGGGGGATAAACAAAAGGGAAGAGGAAGCAAAAATAGCAATAAATACTGTACTAGTTACATCAAGCACAAATATTGTAAGATACTATTTATACTTGTAGTTACTGGCAGGTCAGTGTACAAATAGTCACTACAAGTAGTCATGACAAAAAAAAATAAAATACAAGAGTGTCTGAGCAGTTCATTTTAACATAAAATAAAATACGTGGGCCACGTTAAAATATATGGACACACTGACCCCTAACGTAACAGAAATAACACAAAAATAGAAGGGAATTATTACATTTCTTAATATTTTTTTGTCTCTGATAAGCGAGAGTAAAGTAGAGCTTTTTTCTGATTTTACACAAATCTTTAGTGTTTTTTCATAGTTCTGTGCTGATTTTGTCAAATAGCGAGGAAACTAATGACGGCCCATGACACAGAGGGGGAAGCAGTCATTTCATTTAAACAAATTATGCAAAACGAGACTGCAGCCGTGAGGCAGTGAAGCGGACGCTCCGACCCTAATTAAAGGGAAAGCGGCACTCTTTCCAAAGGGAATCGGTTCTCGTCCCCACGTCTGTTAATCAGGAATCACTCAAGACAATACGCACTGATGAGAGCCCTCGTATCTGTATTAAATCTGAGCGCTGATGAATCTGTCATTACATTGACACAAACACTGATCGCTGATGAGAAAAGTGATAATTAAGTATTAGCTAATGAATGTATGCTCTCCAAAAATTAATAGGTCTGCGTGCGGTTCCATTCTGCAGTGGAATAATTGCTTCCTAATCTAATAATCACCTCCATCTCTTGAAATGTCTGCAGCTGATGATCAGTTTTAATCGCTACGTCTCCACTCAATCTCACAGCTGTCTCATGAAAACATGTCACACTGCACTTAGAACCAGAAAAAGAAGAAATAATAAGAAATTTGCACTTGCTCAGCAATGGATGCTCTGGAGTGAATGGGTGCCGTCATTATGACCAGGAATGCGCATTCAGAAAGCGTTCACACTTTCCCATTGACCTTAATTATCCTAAAACAGGCTGCGATATGAACATATTCTTGACAGGTTTCATGAGATTCGGGTTTGAGGGGTTCGTTGCTCGTGGAGCTCACATGAATCTTTTACGGTGGCCGGTAATAAAGGATCTCATCTGCTGCAGCTCGTTCTCAGTGCCTCGACGGCTTCATTAACCACCGCAGAGCTCAGATTCAGATCCATATTTTAAGCAGTTCTCTTGAACAACAAAGAGCTTAATAGATACTTGAACATATGAATGTGTGTAGTTGTAACTATATAAACTGTATGACACATAATGTGTCTTGAAAATAGAAGCAGAAAATAAAAAATACACATGCATTTTCTTATAACTGCGCCAGAGATGATTGCATGCATGAGTACAACAGAAGTGAGCACACAATAGGAATCCTGGAGTCATTGTTGCATTGAAAATGAGCAGCTTTTCAAGCTACGCTCGCACTGTTTGAATTTAATGTGACATGTTTTTGTTTTGTTGTTAGGGTGACTACCCATGTGACCAGGGACGCACATGCATAAACACATACAAATCTACAAATGTTATTAGAGCACCAGACACATGCATAAACACATACAAAAGCGTTTTCTTTTGCTTAGGAAATTTGCATAATCTCAAGACAAACGGACTGCAAATGTAAATGGGGGAATGGGGAAAAAAGACACAAAAGGTGCGAAAAGCTGAACAAAGAGAAATTTAAACATGGAAAAAACAGTTTATATATATATATATATAATATAAATATATATATATATTTAAATGATATATATATATATTTTTTTTTTTAAGAGAAACGCTAAGTGTTAAATTGGATAAGTTGCATCATTGCAACTTATTAAACTTACTTTCTGATTACAAAAATTACATTTAATAATTATACATGGAATCCAGTAAAAAAATAATTTGTGTGTGTGTGTGGGGGGGGGGGGATCCAGAAAAAATTACAACTGAAAGCACAGCATTTGAGAAAAAGATTAAATAATTTGGGAATGTAAAAATTTAATTTTTTTAAAAAAAATTAAGTAAACCGTGAATTCTAGTAAAACGGAATCCAGAAAAACTGAAATGAAAGAAAAAAGAGAATCCAGAAAAAAAAAGGTAGAGGAAAAAAAACAGCATTTGGGAAAAAAGAAAACAATTAGGGATTACACAGGGCTCTACTTCTGTGTTTATCAGGGCTGCGACTACATTTAATTACCAATAAAGCTGACCAATCACGACGTCCACTGACCTCCAGATAGACGCCCCAGGGCATCACCAGCGTGGCCAGGAGCAGGTCGGACACGGCCAGGGACACGATCAGGTAATTGGTGGTGGTCTGCAGCGCTTTCTCTCGGGACACAGCCACACACACCAACACGTTCCCAAACACCACGCAAAAAATCAGCAACACAAGCAACACGGCGTAGAAGTTATACGAGGAGACGAGGGAGACGGAGGACACCGAGCAGTTCGTCTGCGGGAGAAACGAGGACAGAGACGGAGACGAGTCTGGGGTGGGAGAAGCGATGGAGACGCTGTCTTCAGTCACGTTCAGAAGAGGCATTATGAAGCTCCTCTGGCACCTGAGAAGACGTGGAATTAAAACATTAATGCTGAAAATTACAATTCTTTAAGCATTTTGTACTGGTCACAATAGGATATTTCCATGAGCACGAGCTGTTGGAGAAACACAAACATCCAATCGAGCCACTTTATTATTAGTATATAAGACAGATCCAGGGTTAATATAACTAAATCCTTAAAAAAAAAAATTGTTACTTGAAATAAATAAAAATAAATTATATATATATATATATATATTATATATATATATATGATATATATATATATATATTATATTAATTAATTTATATATAAATATATATAAATTAAAGAATATTATAGATTTAAATTATTATGTTATATTAAGTTAACTTAAACAATTTAATTTACATAAAATTTAACAGGAAAAAAAAAAAACTTAATCAAAGGTCAATTTGATCCACTCCATTATAAATATGAGGCAGAACCAGGGTTATTATAGTTAACTAACACTAAATTCATAAAAATAAAAAATATGTATTATTATTGCTTCAAATGTAATACCATTAAAAAATATATTAATAGATAAAGCATATAATTATATAGTAATTATATAATAATATAATCATTATATATTATTATTATATAAAGCAGAACCAATTATAGTTTCTTTAATTATAGTTAAAGAAAACTAAAACCATAAAAAAATTGTATAAAAATACTGAAATAAAAAAACAAAATAACAAACTTAATATATAAAAGGTCAATTTGATTGACTTCATTATTATTAATATATAAGACAAAACCAGGGTTATTAACTAAAACATTTCTAATTCTTATTTAGTTTAATAAAATAATTCAAACAAATAATTGAACAAAAATCATAAAAAAATCACCAAAACTTTAACTAAAATTAAAGTGAAAATAGAAAATCTAATTCAAAATATTATCAAAACTATAATAGTAAATCAATGGTTAGGGATGTAACAATTAACCGCGAGATGGTTGAAAATCAATTAAAATATGTGACAATTCAAAACGGTTGAGATGCTAACAAATTGCGATTCATTTAGGGGCTGGAGTTTATATGAATGTACTGTATGTCTGAGGGGAACTTACTGTCTTTAGAAAAGTTTTGATTTGTTTAGTATTTTTTCTTTTCATCTTGTCTCTGTATAAAACATATTAAAGTTCATAAGTGCAGCGCTGCTTTGTTTACAGCGGTAACCAAGGAAACGCTTAAAGCTCCACCTGCTGCAGTGTTCATAAGTGCTTTGTTGACAGCGGTAACCAAGGAAACGCTTTAAGCTCCACCTGCTGCAGTGTTTACAGCGGTAAAATGCTTTACGGTGCCCCTTTGTTCATAAGTGCGGTAACCAACGAAACGCTTTTAAGCTCCACCTGCTGGCAGAGAGTGAATCTGCGTCTCGTTCAGCTCGTCTGCTGTTTCTGTTTCATAAAGATTTTTTTATGCATAGTTTCACAAAACTGAAGTCAAACTATTCTGTTTTTTCTTCAAATTTCGAAATAATACAATCTAATTTAGATTAAAAACTGCTCATGTTGCATGTATTCAGCATCTTTGTTTGGATCATGATTAAAATGCAGTGGTTGCCTCTAATTTTAAATGGAAAGAGCACAGACAAAGCCTTATTTTGTTTATATGAATAGATTTCTTTTATTTGTGTAACTTATTTATTTTATTTGGGGCTTGTTTCAAAATTTCAGTTTAGTTTTGTTATTTACATTTACATTATATTTCAATTTTGTTATTTAGCAGACGCTTTTATCCAAAGCCACTTACAAAATAGGACAATAGAAGCAATCAAAACCAACAAAAGAGCAATAATATGCTCAATAAAAGTGCTATATTAGTATATTATTATAGTGTTATATTTCAATTTCACAAAGAAACGTGCAGCATTTTGTCCTAGCAGTAATAAAAAGACAAATTTCATTTATAATTTGTCGTAAAAAAATCATAAATCGAATCGAATTGTGAGTTGAGTGAATCGTTACATCCCTATTAATGAAACTAAAGCAACATTGAGCACGTCTCTTTTAAATTAAAGAACTGGTTAATTGTAATTAACAGCATTATATGACATGTTTTCTGCATTTACTATTTCCCATTGAAAAGCATGTCATAACATCACTGGAGAAAAACAACATTCTTTCAAGCTGCAACCATTTATTTTAAGTTTGAAAAGCATGAACAGTCAATGCTATTTCTGTTAAATCTTTTACCAGCGCACACACATGATCAGGCCTTCAGTGTATGTAAGCACAACTTCTCATTACTTGCCATTTTGCAAGCACTTCAGTGAAAGTGGCGCCCAGCGCAGGACTAATTGCATTGGCGAGCCGCTCTGGTGGCATCAAGAGCTTCGCTCAAGGGAACGAATGTGACACTACAAGCAAGGTAAAGCCGGCACGACTGCAGCTACATGCAGAACAGTCACGCATGAGTCACGTAACGCCAGGGTTTTTAATTAACAGTCTATTGAAATTATTGAATAAACACATAGCCGCCTTGGAAGCCCTTGATCGCATATGATAACAACCTGTGAAGGTTTTTCATGCACTGTTCAGCTCACAGTCCTCTAAAAACTTAAGTGTAAAAAAGTTTTAAAATAACAGTTTTTATATGCTCAGAAAATACTCCAGTGTTCAATGTACTGATTGATTCAAGCGTTGGGGTCAAATTGATCCACACTTTTCAAAGTTTAAAATACTGGTTAAATTATTTATTTTGTTTTGAAATTTGGCAAATATTTCTCATTTAGAGTCATGAATGTGCATGTAAAGTTTCGACACATCAATGTGTTTTGGAAAGGCTGTATAAAAAATGTAAATGTAGTAAAAGTAGTTAATTTTTTTTATGTAATGGTGTATAAAATATTCTTGATTTTCATAGTTTTTGGTATACTAGTTAAACTATTTATTTCTTCTTGAAATTTGGTGAATATGTGTTTTATCTAGAGTCATGAATGTGCATGAAAAATTTTGACACATAGATGGTGTTTTGGAAAGGCTGTGCAAAATATGATACAACTTTTGTGTTGGGATCAATTTAACACACACTTGATTTACAAAGTGCTCAAAATACTGGTGAAACTATTGACTTCTACTTGAAATTTGGTGTATATTTTCTATTTAGGGTCATGAATGTGCATGCAAAGTTTTGACACACAGATGCATTTTGGAAAGACTTTACAAGAATTGTTGCAACTTTTGTGTTGGGTCAATTTGACCCACACTCAATTTTCAAACTGCTTGAAAAGCTGGTTAAACTATTAATTTCTTCTTGATATTTGGTGTATATTTTCTATTTAGGGTCATGAATGTGCATGCACAATTCTGAAACATTGATGTGTTTTGGTTGTGCAAAAACTTGTAACAAATGTTGATACAATTTTTGTGTTGGGGTCAAACAGACCCCCAAATGGTTTTCACACAATTAGCCAAACATCAACACTTTGAAAAACACTAAATAGGGTAAAGAAGATAATTTTTTTTTTTTTGTAGCTTGTCAAACACAAAAAATTAAATGCATGAGAATTTATTAAATTTAGTTTAATAAAGACACAAATTTTACTCAAAATTGAGATAACTCTTCTGATTTATCCAATGAAAATGTACTGTTTCGTTGTCTAGTTGGGTTTCACAGTCAAAAAAATCTGTTGAATCTGTTTGTTAGTATTTTGGATATCAATTACTAGACTGTTGTCTGTTTCGTTGTCTAGTTGGGTTTCACATATTTCACCCTCACAGGGGTTTGGGGGGGGGATAAACAAAAGGGAAGAGGAAGCAAAATAGCAATAAATACTGTACTAGTTACATCAAGCACAAATATTGTAAGATACTATTTATACTTGTAGTTACTGGCAGGTCAGTGTACAAATAGTCACTACAAGTAGTCATGACAAAAAAAAATAAAATACAAGAGTGTCTGAGCAGTTCATTTTAACATAAAATAAAATACGTGGGCCACGTTAAAATATATGGGACACACTGACCCCTAACGTAACAGAAATAACACAAAAATAGAAGGGAATTATTACATCTCTTAAATATTTTTTTTGTCTCTGATAAGCGAGAGTATAGTTTTTCTGATTTTACACAAATCTTTAGTGTTTTTCATAGTGCTGATTTTTGTCAAATAGCGAGGAAACTACTGATGGCCCATGACACAGAAGGGAAGCAGTTCATTTAAACAAATTATGCAAACGAGACTGCAGCCGTGAGGCAGTGAAGCGGACGCTCCGACCCTAATTAAAGGGAAAGCGGCACTCTTTCCAAAGGGAATCGGTTCTCGTCCCCACGTCTGTTAATCAGGAATCACTCAAGACAATACGCACTGATGAGAGCCCTCGTATCTGTATTAAATCTGAGCGCTGATGAATCTGTCATTACATTGACACAAACACTGATCGCTGATGAGAAAGTGATAATTAAGTATTAGCTAATGAATGTATGCGCTCCAGAAATTAATAGCTCTGCGTGCCGTTCCATTCTGCAGTGGAATAATTGCTTCCTAATCTAATAATCACCTCCATCTCTTGAAATGTCTGCAGCTGATGATCAGTTTTAATCGCTACGTCTCCACTCAATCTCACAGCTGTCTCATGAAAACATGTCACACTGCACTTAGAACCAGAAAAAGAAGAAATAATAAGAGAAATTTGCACTTGCTCAGCAATGGATGCTCTGGAGTGAATGGGTGCCGTCATTATGACCAGGAATGCGCATTCAGAAAGCGTTCACACTTTCCCATTGACCTTAATGATCCTAAAACAGGCTGCAATATGAACATATTCTTGACAGGTTTCATGAGATTCGGGGTTTGAGGGGTTCGTTGCTCGTGGAGCTCACATGAATCTTTTACGGTGGCCGGTAATAAGGATCTCATCTGCTGCAGCTCGTTCTCAGTGCCTCGACGGCTTCATTAACCACCGCAGAGCTCAGATTCAGATCCATATTTTAGCAGTTCTCTTGAACAACAAAGAGCTTAATAGATACTTGAACATATGAATGTGTGTAGTTGTAACTATATAAACTGTATGACACATAATGTGTCTTGAAATAGAAGCAGAAAATAAAAAATACACATGCATTTTCTTATAACTGCGCCAGAGATGATTGCATGCATGAGTACAACAGAAGTGAGCACACAATAGGAATCCTGGAGTCATTGTTGCATTGAAAATGAGCAGCTTTTCAAGCTACGCTCGCACTGTTTGAATTTAATGTGACATGTTTTTGTTTTGTTGTTAGGTGACGACCCATGTGACCAGGGACGCGATTAGGGCCATGGGGATATAATAATGTCATAAGAGATCTAGAAATGTGTTAAAGAGCCAAAGAGGGAAGCGTTTTCTTTTGCTTAGGAAATTTGCATAATCTCAAGACAAACAGGACTGCAAATGTAAAATGGGGAAAAAGACACAAAAGGTGCAAAAGCCTGAACAAAGAGAAATTTAAACATGGAAATAAACAGTTTATATATATATATAATATAATATATATATATATATATATATATATATATATATATATATTTTTTTTTTTTTTTAAGAGAAACGCTATTCCTGATAGCACATGTACATCACGGAGACGTCTATTTGACGTCTGCATTACATCTTCAAGACGTATCTTTCCGAGCGTTTGTTCATCTGCAATACGTCTAGAGGACGTTTCCTATCAAATGTCAAAAAGACCTTTAGAAGATGTCTTTAAGATGTTTGTGATTTAGAATGAATGTAAAACTGACATCTTAAAGATGTTTGTACACAGCAGATGCTTTCCAGACGAAGCGATCTTTAACGGACGTACGTTACGTGTGCTGTCTGGGATGGGTTCACAAACTTCTTCGCTAATTCTATGTGACTAATCAACTGTATGTAACTGATTCTCACACGAATCTACAGATTTTCTTCTTTCATTCAAGCTTAAGATGCTCCTTGGAGACATTGTCACATCCACCATGAGTTTTAATTTAACCTTTTAAATAAAAAATGAAATATCATTAATAATGAAAACCTTTGTATTAAATGACAAACATTTAAAGCAGAAGAATTTCCATTAGTGATCTCAAGACATTACATGGTTTTTCAGTACAACGTAAATTTTCTATGACTTAATATAAATAATTAATGTGCAATATGAAGAAAAAAAGATCATCCAGAGCAGCTTCAGTTAATCTACATCCATAATATAATGTCTTAATGTATGTCAAATATATAATATTTATAATTTAGAAATTACCAACATGCAAAACAAGTGCTAGGAAAAAAAAAAGTAATTTAATGCCCAAAGTTATTGAGATACAGACCTTGTGACAACTCGCTGAGGTAAAGTGTTTAGAACGAATGTGGAAAAATAACTTACTGTCATTCAGCAGGAGCTTCTCGCGCATCCCGACAGCGCTACCACGAAACGTTAGAAAATTCGTTCATATTAATGGAGAAGTAGAATAAAGATGTGACTGAAGCTGCAGATGATGCACCCGATCTCCGCTCATTTTCGCGCGCTCTGTTCCTCACAGGCGCGCGCCTCCTCCTCCCTCAGACGCTCCCGCTCATTATCCATCTGATTTATATTCGTTTACATTAACAGTTATTATCGCCATAAAATAAACTAAAAAGACACTTCTAAAATAAAGCACATAACTCAAGCAGGATTATTCTCCTCGTGACGTGACGAGCGGCTGGTAAAAACTAATAACGTTGCTTTATTTGCACAGATGGTCCGTTCAAATCAAAAGAAACCGTTTACGTTTTGTTTGTTTTAAATGTATTATTGGATGAGCTGCGGTTAGAGCCGTTGATAAACGCGCACGTGACCGCACAGTTTAAATTAACGCGCCAAATTGCTTTCCAACCGAATTAACGGTCACCAGAAGAGTACACCTTTGAAAGGCGAATAAAATAGCGTATAGATTAGCTGGATATTAAAGATAAAGAGAAAGATACACGGATATATAAAGGTACAGAGAAAAGGATCATACAGAGGTGCATATTCCTACTTTATGTGTAACTTTAATAACTGTAAAGACTTTTTTTTTTCTTTTTTTTTACAGGTATCGGAGAATAAAAGGCCGAAGCATGTGCTGATGCAGGTGAGTTTATGTAATTCAGAGACAAAACCGATTGATAAGCTCAGGAAAATTAACACTTGAGTGAAGGACAAGAGAATATCTCAACAAAAACACTAAGAAAGACTGAGGGGACAAAGTCAATCCACTGTTATTCTGTGAGAAAGACGTCGGTCGTGATGAGATAGACACTTGTGAGAGACAGATTTCTTTAACGAGGGATAGAAATTAGAGACACATCTAGCTCAAAAAAAATAAAGAAGTTAAGATTAGTTTGAGGAAGAGAAAATGACTCAAGGACAGTCTATTCTGTACGAATTCGGAATTCTCTTTGAATAATCCCTGCTGAAATATAAAACCTAATTAGGTGGTTTTCTGCAACAGACACCAAACTAGTTAAGATGGTTTAGATTCATGGTTTTGGAAACCGGTCAGCTGGTTTAAACCAACGAAGATCAGCATGAGGTATGAAGCTTTTGAATTGTTAGATGAAAACAGAACAGAACTAGAAAAATATTAAAATCATTAAAAAAAAAAAAAAAAAAAAAAAAAAACTTTTGAATACCTTCTAAAATTGAACTATTTTTATTCTGCAATTGCTTCAAACCAGAACTTCAAAATATTAATATTGAACAAAAACAAAAGACATCAAAATTGAGACACACTTTAAAAGGAATCTGAAATAAAACAAGTAAACATCAAAACAACATTAAAACTGTGAGAGTTCTAAAACATGTTTTAACAGCAGTATTTATATCCGGTGCTTTTTTTCTTAAATATGGTTGTTTGAATATTCAAAAAGCTTAAAAGCAAAGCAATATTGTTGTAATGATATGGATCAGTATGTTCTGCATAAGTCAGATCTAAAGGGGAACTCAGGTTCAGGTCTTTAGCAATTAATATTTAACAGCTTCATAAACAGCTTTTGGATTGCTGGTGAAACAGGTCATGAATATGGATCAGAGTCTTTTATCTCGGCGTTGGTGGGTTGGTATCTGCCATAAGTCCATTTTTCAACATCAAAACAAAGACTTGTGACGGATACAGGCCAATGAAATTTAACAACGGGAATGAAAATTCATTGGCGCATCCCTCCAAACCTGTATGATGGATCACAAAAGATGTTTAACAAAATAGCGAAACAAAAATACTGAAAGTCATACAGGTTTTGAACAAGCAAATGATGGCCGACGCTTAATTTGTAAGTCGAACTATTACTTTAAGATGGCTAAGATCTGTTCAGGTCAAGGCTGGGATTGATGGCTGTGATCTCAGAGCAAGACGACTTAATCTCGCTCTTAAGGGACGACAGTGTAGGGCTGGTACGGTAGCATCTTCTGCCTGTCATTGATGGCGAAAATCCAGGTAGGTTTCACAAAGCTCAAATTGCCATTTTCCATCAAGGCCTGTAAAAAAAAAAACACACAGAAACGGCAGTAAAAGAAGATGAAAAGGAAGAAAAGACCTTGAGACATTTAATAGAGCGGCAAGAGCTGAAGGCCGAGGGTTTTCATTACTACTTAGAACATCACACGAATGACTCGCGATGAACAGAATCAGATCTACATGTGCTGTCGGCGAAGGCTTCTCAAAGCCTTTCAAATGTGCAGTCTTTTAAAAGCACAACGATATGAAAGAGCCTGCAACTTGAAACAGTCAGGACAACATTTCTGACTAACGCATGAAGCCACTTGTTAGTGGTGTCTGCCAAAGAAAAGCAACGGTGTTTGTCAACACTGGTTCTTTAAATCAATTAACAGAGTCACAAATGGCCATTTGTAGAATAAAAATCTACATTCATGCATAGAAAATGGACTTGTGGCACCTACAAAGCTGAAAAACTCACATCCTCAAACGATTCGTCCCATCCCTCGCTCGTGACGACAAACTGGACCTTCTCGCTCATGTAGTCTTCGACAGCTCTGAGGAATCAAACAGATCAGATAATTTCATCGGTCACGCTCCACCTACAGCCTCTCAAAGGCCCGCAGACGCCAACGCCATTCATCTGAAGCGCTTCAAATGGCTTTACAGATGCTTCACACTTGCAATTATCAATGCACGACTGTCTCGTACCCGTTGAAGGCGATGATGTAGCGCTGAAGTTGCCTTTTCTGGTTGTCAGGGAACTTGCCGTAAAGATAGAAGCGTTTTCCTGTTAGGAAGTCTGAAGGAGCAAAAATAAAGAGGATTTAAAGGTTTAGTTCACTCTTCACAATTCACTCTCCTCCATGGTATCCAAGATGTTCATGTCTTTCTGTCTTCAGTTGCCAATAAATGAAAGTTTTTGAGGAAAACAGTCCAGGATTTTTCTCTATATAATGGACTTCAATGGGGTTGAAGGTCCAAATTGCAGAGCTCTACACGAGCCAAGGATTAAGAGTCTTATCTAGAGAAACCATCGCTCATTTTATTAAAACAATAAACATGTATATACTTTTTAACCACAGATGCACAGATAAGACTCTTAGTCCTCGGCTGGGATCGTGTCGAGTTTTTTGAAGCTGCGCTGAAACTCTGATTTGGACCCCATTGAAGTCCATTATATGGAGAAAAATCCTGGAATGTTTTCCTCAATAATCTAATTTCTTTGCGACTGAAGACAGAAAGACGTGAACATCTTGGAGAGTAAATAACCAGGACATTTTTATTCTGGACGTGAACTAATCCTTTAATATATTGAACACTCAAGACATCCACGTCGAGATGAAGCGGTGAGGCAGACCTGGCAGTTCGGGGATGGGTTTATCCTCCTCTTCCTCAGCATCCGTGTTCTCATCAGTAGAGCCACCGTACAGATCTTCATCTTTCACCTGAACTGTGCTTTCCTTTGCTGCTTTCTTCCTCCTGCTCTCCAGCTCCACCCTAAATCAGTCGAACATAAACACTGGAGTGTTACGCATCTTCTTGACATTCATGGGTTGAGACCAACATAAATTGGAGGACTTTTGTCTTATAGGTATGATTCTGCAGTTGATTATAATGCATCATCAAATTAGATAAAATATTTAATAAACAAGCATACAACGACCTGGCCAATGCATTTGTGTTTATTAAATATTTTAGGTCATTTTTGGCATACACTACCATTCAGATGAATTCGTTTTTTTGAAAGAAATAAATATTTTATTCATTAAATTTATCTAAAAAGATGCTATAAATGCTGTTCTTTTTAAACTTTCCAATCATTAAAAAAAAAAAAACTGCAAAAGGAAAGAAAAAAAAAGCATTACAACTGTTTTCAACATTGATAATAATCAGAAATGTTTCTTGAGTATATTAGAATGATTTCTGAAGATCATGTGACACTGAAGACTGGAGTAATGATGCTGAAAATACAGCTGCACATCACAGAAATATATTACAGTTTAACACATATTCACACAGAAAACAGCTGTTTTAGATTGTAAAAATATTTAAAAATTTTTACTGTATTTTTGATCAAATAAATGCCGCATTGGAAAGACTTTTCAAAAACATTTATAAAAAAATGAATGATAGTATATGTAAAATTTTGTGATGTGCATTCCAATTCTATAGCAATCTGTAGAACTTTGTGCAATTTCACAAACTTTGTGAAAAAAAAATTGTAAGCGCTGTATTGGATTAAAACACTGAAAACCTCTTTGACCCTGATCAATAACTCTTCTTTAGCTGCATTTAAACAACATTTTTCAATCTAAAAACAACTGGGAAAGGAGCACAAACAGGGAACATCAAAGGACAATTGATGACGTATTTATAAAGCAATAAATGTCTTACCTGTTCAGCTCATCTTCAGTGTCCATGCCAGACGCGTCGTCCTCTGTGAGCGGATGCACAACATGAAAAAACATAATAGAAATAGACATTAATTGTATGCACCACAAATTGATCTAAATATGTAAATAATCATGCAGGAAAGCCTGTTACGGATAGTCCAGAAAATGAAATGCTTTACAAATGAAAGGTGCATCAACTCATCTGACTCTTTTCTCTTTTTTAGCTGGAACTTGATAGACAAGAAGCAAAACTAATGAAGCGCAGTCTGACAGCGTAAAAATAGACTCACACAATAAAACATTTGAGACTAAAACAAAACACTCAAAGCTGTCAAATATTAAACCTGTTTAAAATTTAATGCGGGATTATTATAGTTTTATTAACCATAAAAAAGATCAGCTTTAAGTAAAATTTAAAATAAATTAAAGCAATGTTTCTCATTTTCATTTAGTTTAACTTCTTGTATTTTTTAATTTATTTTTTTCGCTTCTCTGTTGTAGTATTTATTACTAATATGTACATCTCAGTCTGTGAGGACTTCTAGTTTTATTTATGTTAACCCATCATGTTCTGCTAAAGCTGAAATGCAAAAAATAAATAAATAAAACTTTATGTACTAAAATAACTACACTAATAAACACAGGCATGTTAATTAACCCCTTAACTGTCAACCCCATTTTTTAAAATAGGCATTAAAGTGCACTATCCAAACTTAAATAGTTGTATTTTATGAACACTTTGGAATATAGACCTAAGGTTGGTCTCTTTTTAAAGAAGAAAATTAGCAGATTTTGGCAAAAGTGGAATTTTTTCAAAAAATTAAAGTTTTAAAAAGTTATAGAAGTTTAAATGTACTGTAAATAAAATGCGCTATATTAATTTTATTATATTTTATTTATTATAAATATTTTACATAACAGGTTTTACTCTAAAATTGGTATAAAATTAAAGCCTTGTGTCTAAATAAGTTATGTTCCAAATTTGAAGTTGATATGAAAAAAATTGAGGTTTCCTGTGAGATTTTATTTGGGGCGTCATACCACAAAACAGCCACTGGGGGCCATCAAAACTCCTTTGAATTTTGTTTAACGATTTTTCCCTAGATTTCTCTGTCAATTTTACTTCAATAATCAAAATAACCACCAAATATGGAATCCTGAGACTCAGACCTTCCCAATGATATGTTTGTTGCCAAGATTATAAAAAGTTTTGATTCTAAAAGACCATAATGCATTTTGTAATATGACACTTGACTCCGCCCACTAAGGGGGGAGGAGACCGCTATAAGATTTTAAAGTACCATTTCCATGGTAGCGCAATGTCCGATTTCAAAATGGTTTTCACAGGATCAATCTTGGGCTTCTAAGCTTTCAAATGATATATAATTTATTATGATAACTAAAAGATTTTATAGAGAAAAAGGACAACAACAAAAAAGAGCGCCAATCGTCCCACAGGTGGGACGGTGACAGTTAAGGGGTATCAAAATTCTCAGTACACTAAAATCTGTGGTTTATTTTTCTGATTTTTCTGTGTATCTGTGGAATTGTTGCTTGCTTTATATCTCTAAATGTTGACATCTCTATTATTAAACAGTATGCCGCTCAGCCCTAATGACGATCATGATAAACAAAACGATTCACCGTTTTCCTCTGAATGGTTTGCATGAACACATCCAGGAGTGCAAGGTTTGCTCTTGCAGCCCCTCAATTTACATAGAAATGAGAAACATGCCCAAGTCTCGTCTGTGCGAATGCTGCGGGCGAGCGTCTAAAGCACTTCCAGCCTCTCCAATCCTACTGCTCTCTTATGGCCCTCCGTTTTTTATTTTTCCTGATTGATTGGAGCGCTGCTTTACACGCACTTCATTAACCCGGCCTCTCCCCCTCTCCAGTCCTCCCTCGTAATCGTGCGACACGCAGCCGGAGTGAAGGGACCCCACGGCAAACGGGTTCAAATGCTAACGATTTTCGATGAGGGCCTGAGCCTCGGGGATGAGTGCAGTTGACAAGACTTACCTGTTCAGGCATGTTCAGCTACAGAAGGTGATGTAGACGCCGACATCAATAAATTGCGCAAAATGGCCATTAATGATCATTGCTGTGTTTACATGCATAATCTTACACTGATTCTGCTTAAGCTGTAAATGCAGAAGGTCATGCAGATGCTCAAAGGCCACTCATTTATAGGAGGAAAGGTCATTAATGGTTTAAGCCAAACAACTAGTTTATCAACCTGCATGTAAACGACTTTATCAACTTCCTGTCTGGCTTTTCAATGCCTCGTGTGCATGTCTGTTTAGGTTTTGATGTCAAAAGTGGAGAAGAGGTTTGCTACAGTGCCGCTTTATTGATTTGTGTGTATTATTGTTAACCAAAATAATTTTTCGTTAATTGAAATAAAGCTGAAAAATATCAATATTAGATGAAAAAACTACTTAAATGTAAATGGAAATTAAAAATGTTACTTTGCCGCTTTATTAAGGTAATTTAGTTTGTTTTTTTAGTAATTTAGTTTAATTTTAGTATTAATTAAAGTGAAATAGAAATATTTTACAAACTAATAAAAATGACAAAAAATATCAAATTACAAATTTTCAGTAATTGAAAATTTTATGTATTTTAGATGAGAATATAATTATTTGTTGAAGAAATTTAAATTTTTACGAAATTTAAAATGTTGTTTTGTATAATATTTTTATTAGTTTTAATTGTTTAATTTTGAGTTATTTTTTTAATAAATTAAGCTAAATAGAAATATTGAACATTTTCATTAATGAAAAACAAATGTAAATCTACATGAAAATAAAAAAAATGACTTAAAAATTAAAATAAATTTTAGTACTTAAACATGAATTTTAAATTGAATTAAAATTTTAGTAATTGAAAAAAGCTGAAAGAATATAAATCTTAGATGAAAAAAATTAATTAAATGTAAACTAAATTAAAATTTTGCATTATTTGAAAAATACTTAAACTTGAATTTTATTATATATATTAACATAAGCTAAATAGAAATATAAAGAAAACTAATTAAAAAAAATCAAAAAACTAAAACTGAACATTTTCATTAATTGAAAAACAAAGAATATAAATATTAGATGAAAAAAAAAGCGACTTTAATGAAAATTATTAAATAAAACATGAATATATATATTTTATGAACATGAATTATATAAATATGAATTAAAATTTTCAGTAATTGAAAAAAACTGAAAGAATATAAATATTAGATGAAAAAAATTAATTAAATGTAAACTAAATTAAAAATGTTGCTTTGGCATTTAGTAGTTTTAATACTTAAACTTGAAATATTTTTTTTATATAAATTAAGCTAAATAGAAATATAAAGAAAACTAATTAAAAAAAATCAAAAAACTAAAACTTAACATTTTCATTAATTGAAAAACTAAAATAATATAAATATTAGATGAAAAAAGCGACTTAAATGAAAATTAATTAAAATAATTTTAGTTATTTTAATACTTAAACTTGAAATACATATATATGAACATGAATTATATAAATATGAATTAAAACTAAATAAAAATATTTAAAACAACTAAAAAAAGACAAAAATTATTGAAACTAAAATGAAAATAAAATTCACAGACATTTAAGCTAATTCTAAATATTATTAAATTCTATAAAAGTATTCAAGTAAATAATAATAAACATTCTTCACAAGAATGTTCAACTCGTTATCCTTCAGCTAGGATTCACAAACCCTTCACCCTTCAGCTACTAGTGTTTTAATAGAAGATAATCATACTCTGTTTCTGTTGTCTTTACCTGGATCTTCAGCATCCGTTGAACCTCCAGAATCCTCCTCTTCTTCCTTAATCACCTGCTTTTTTGGGGTCAGCCGCCTCTTCTCTGGTGTTTTCTAGGGAAGCATGAGAAAATCAATGCTTATGCAACTGATTTCGCTTTAATGCCACTCAGGTGTTTAGAGTCGATGATGCATGACAGGAAGTCAACAAATCTGAGGATGTCGTCTCTATGGCAACAACACGCCGGACCAAGGTTATGATGCTCTTTATATTCACGAATGAAGGGAAGACAGTTCTGCATGTTTCTTGAGATGTGATTCCTGAAACATATACAAAGCAGTTACCGCTTTCTGCGTTTCCTCCTCGCTCTCATCCTGTTCAGCTTCACTCTCCGAACTGGACTCGGCTCGTTTCAGGAGATACCTGGAAAAGACAACGAGAAACAGACCAGACCTGGTGTATTTAAACCATTATAGACACTTTTCTTTCCGGACCTTTACATTTTAAACATTTGCTCTATTAAAGTTGTTCTAAATCTGTGGAAGCTTATTTCCTCCAAGCAGTAAAAAAATTAAAATAATAAAAATAAGTAAATAATAATAATAATAATAATAAATTTATATATATATATATATATATATATATATATAAAAAAAAATATAAAATTATTTTTCAGAATTGCAGTATTAATTGTGAACAAAAAAAAATGTCAGAATAGTAAGATGTAAAGTTTACCTGCAAGTTTATTTCATGCAATTTTGACTTTTTTTCAGCAGAACTGTGATTTATATCTAAGTTCTGAGCGAAAAGTCACAATTGCGAGTTATAAACGCTTAAAATGTAAAAGTTAAAATTTAACTCAATTTAAATATTTTTCAGATGTAAGCTCAAATATTGACCTCAGAATTTCCTCAAAAATGCAATTCGGAGAAAAAAGTTTTATTTTTTTTTCAGATGTAAGCTCAAATATTGATTAAATTTTTAAAAAAATCGGAATTTCCTTTTTAATTTTTTTTTGGAGTTTATATGTGGATTTTGGGTTTTTTTCTTAGAATTATCGAGTTTATATTTTTAAATTTTTGTTGTATTTTATATGTATTAATTGAGAGTTTTAAAAAAAAAAAGAGTCAGAATTGCGAAATAAAAAAAAATGCATCTTTTTTTGTTGAAAAAAAAACCAAAAGGATATATTTTGCAGAATGTCCAAAATGTTCTTTTTCCTTTAAAATAATGGGGATTGTGGCTGCTTTTATAGAGAGATAGTCTTTTAAAATGTGCATGAAAACACAAACAATCAACGTCTGCTTTATCAAGCAGAAGTATTATTGGGAATAAAAGCAAAGTGTGAGCAAAAGGGTTCGAGAAAAGAGTCCTGAGCTGATCCGTGTGTGTGTGTGTGTGTGTGTGTGTGTGTTTGAGAGACGTGTGCGCGGACAGATACACCCTCCTCATCTTCAAAGGAAGTGTCTGCTTTAATTACGCATGGCAGATGCAGCTTTTAAATACAGAATACATAATGTGAGGTGGGCACTCGAAGCAGACACAATGGAGAGCGGCACAGAAGAACACGAGACGAGACGACTGCTAAACAGATAAACACACACAAAACACACTCAGCACTGGGCTTTTATCCAGCAGCACTGTTATGATAATCACTAGGGACGGCCAATATATATACCACAAATAACACACAATATATTCCAGCCTTTTAACAATATATATATATATATATACAGTACAGGTCAAAAGTTTGAAAACATTACTATTTTTAATGTTTTTGAAAGAAGTTTCTTCTGCTCATCAAGCCTGCATTTATTTGATCAAAAATACAGAAAAAAAATTTAAATATTGTGATATATTATTACAATTTAAAATAATTGTTTTTTATTTAAATTTATTATACTTTAAATTATCATTTATTTCTGTGATGCAAAGCTGAATTTTTAGGATCATTATCACATGATCCTTTAGAAATCATTCTAATATGATGATTCATTATCAAAGTTGGAAACAGTTCTGCTGCTTAATATTTTTTCAGAACATGTGATACTTTTTTAGGGATACTTTGATGAATAAAAAAAAAAGAAAAAAAAAAAAGAAGCTATGTTTTTAAAATATAAATATTTTGTAATAACAGTATACACTTCTGGTCAGTAATTTTTTTTCTTTCTTTTTTTTTTTTAAATAAAATCAATACTTTTATTCAGCAAGGATGTGTTAAATTGATAAAAATTGATAGTAGAGAAAATATATTATTAGAATATATATTATTAGAATTTTTATTTTTTTATTTTGAATAAATGCAGTTCTTTTTAACCTTTTATTCATCAAATATATTAGACAGCAGAACTGTTTCCAACACTCATAATAAATCAGAATATTAGAATGATTTCTAAATGATCATGTGATAGACTGGATGTTACATGTGACACTGAAGGCTGGAGTAATGATGCTGAAATTCAGCTTTGCATCACAGGAATAAATATATTTTTTAAAGTATATTCAAATAGAAAACTATTATTTTAAGTTGTAATAATATTTCACCGATATTACTGTTTTTTCTGTATTTTTGATCAAATAAATGCAGGCTTGATGAGCAGAAGAGACTTCTTTCAAAAACATTAAAAATAGTAATGTTTCCAAACTTTTGACCTGTACTGTATATTTTAATTCTCGATCAGCCGCCAATAATGACAGAACAGAAATGAGAACTTCGTGCTCACGGTTTGGAGGAAATCTTCTTCTTTGTTTTGTGGCAGTCCATCACCCACTCCTTCCTGACGATGACGCCTCCGGCTGCTTTCACCTGACTGTATTTGGGCGTGTTGGCGAACGCACAGCTGCAGGACAGACACAAAAGCTCTGAACAAACCCGAGGCGGTTCTGAACGCTGAATCCTGTCGTGAGGCTCTGAACGCTTCCTTACATGAGGTGCGTGGAGTCCGGCGTCCAGTCGGGTCGGTATCGGGCTCCCATGGCCAGCGCTTTGTCCCGCAGCTCTCCGCGGAAGGGGTTCTGGAAGCCGCTCAGGACAAACACCACTCCCTCCAGGATGCGATTAAAAGGCACCGGTTCTGCAGACTTGGCTTTCAATTTGGGTTTGGGCTCTGGCTTGGGTTTAGGACCCTCTCGCTTGTCTGATGATGTGTTCTGGGCTGGAGATGCTGCAAATTTAAGAAGCGCGATAAGAAATCAGTCGCATCTACAGTGGAAACACTCTGAGCAGTGGTTTTCAAGATGACTTAAAATCATCATTGTAAAAAGCTTAAACAACTAAAAGTATTCCATCAGTTGGTCTGCAGTGAATGGGTGCCGTCAGAATGAGAGTCTGATAAAAACATCACAAGTAATCCACAGCACTCCAGTCCATCAGTGAACATCTGGAGAAGACAAAAGATGAAACACATCCAGCATTAAGATGTTTTTAACTCAAATACATAGAGTCCATAATCCATAATAACCACTTCCTGCCAGTGAAAAAGTGTTCCATCTGCTGTTGTCTCTCACATCAAAATCCAGACAATATTTGTTTAGAGCTGTTTAAACAAAACGCTGCTTGATCGGTGCAGATTTCTCTCCTGATTCACACCAGAACACTTTTTCACTGGAGGAAGTGTTATTATGGATTATAGACTCTATGTATTTGAGTTAAAAACGTCTTAAAGGGATAGTTCACCCAAAAAATGAAACTGACCCCATGATTTACTCACCCTCAAGCCATCCTACTGTAGGTGTATATGAATGTTCTGGCTCTTCCAAGCTTTATAATGGCAGTGAATGGGTGTTATTTTTTTTTAGACTGTAAAAGAAGTAGTATAATGTGGTTCATTCATTCATCATAAAGTGTAGTGTACGGCTCGTCTCCTGTGGGTGAATAAAGGCATCCTGTCGCTCCTGAAGAGAACCAATGTGTTTTTGTAAGAATATCTAATGAGTAGTATCTATTTGTTTTTGTGTGAATATTGATATTTAGAGCTTAGTAGAGAGTAATAAAGTTTCAGCTGTCTGGAATTAGAAGCACAAAACGAAGATTTGTAAAGAAATATGTGGGAGAATTTCGATATAAGACTAGAGGAGACTAAAGCAAGGAAACTTTGCTACCTTTGCTCCTGTAAACAAACGCTGGTTCTCGAGAGACAAGCATATTCTCACCGGAGCTTATGCTACACATGAACATGCTTCAGGAGGCCTTTATCCCCCCAGAGCACTTTTTATGATGGATGGATGCGCTTTATTGGACTTCTTTTAGACTATTGAAAAATAACACCTATTTACTGCCATTATAAAGCTTGGAAGAGCCAGGATATTTTTTAATATAACTCTGATTGGATTCGTCTGATGTACTGGAGTGCTGTGGATTATTGTGATGTTTTTATCAGACTCTCATTCTGACGGCACCCATTCACTGCAGAGCAAGTGATGCAATGCTACATTTCTCCAAATCTGATGACACTCCTAGTTTCTGAGAACCACTGAGTTAATGTGTTCGGTGAATATGAATCGATCTCTTCATTCACCGCTGGTGACGGGACTCGCAGTTGCTCCGCTTCTTGCTTTAGACTTCGGTGTGGCAGGCTTCGCCTCTGAAGAACCAGATGAACTGGGCTTTTTGGGCGGCGGACCGGCGGCGTCTTCACTGAACTCAAACTTCCTCTTCACAGGAGCCTATAAGAAACAAACTATTAGTTTTTAGTTTGACCGTCACAGCATCCTCATCCTCTTGTGCACAGAAAAAAGTCTTACAAGTTTGACGCAACATTTTTATTTCTGAGTGAACGGTTTCTCCTCAACATTCAAGCGCTTAAAATTTTTCAAAAGAACAGCGTTTATTTGAAATAGAAATCTTTTGTAACATTATAAATGTCTTTACTGACACTTTTGATCAATTGAATGCATCTTTAATGAATAAAAGTATTAATTTCTTTAATTTCTTGAGAAATAAGCGCAGGTGGGTACCTGTTGTGAGCTGCTGGAAGACGACGGTGCGGACGAACCTTCAGAGTTCAGCGCAGCAGCAGCATAACTCCACCTTTCGTTCTGAGGAGACACTGATAGAAACAAGGCAGAGAGAGAAATAAAATAACTCTATATTGATTACATTCACCTCTGTGTACAATATTAACACTCTCTAAACGTGGATCAAAATGTGGCATTGGCAGAAAAACAAAACTTTGATAATTTTTGGAAGTGACTAGATAATTTTAGACCATGTGCACAAAATATAGCAGCAAAAGCAGCCCTGCAACTTGAAAATAATTCTGCTGATTTGCAAAAATGGCCTAATGTGACCTAATTTGATGACACTTAGTTCCAAAATAAAAAAAACTTTCCATCACATATCTTTTCACAAAATAAGTTTTTCAGATTATACATATGTATCAGCTTTAAAGCACTTGTCAAATGTCAAAAGTTTACTTTTAATGACAAAAATAAGTATTTAAAATGTATTATTTAACTTAAAGGAGTGGAAAAATATGTTCAAATACTCAATTTAAAGCCAAAGAACTTTACAAAATAAGCATTTTTCAACAAATCTGTTATTTTTTGTCTGTTTGGATGCAGTGAACCCAGTGTTACCGGCCATAATTCTAACAATGAGAGTTGATCAGATAGTTGTAATCTGGCTCAGATTCAGTCAGGAATCACGTTTTTAAGGTTTTTCTGTTGTTTAAGGAAGAATACAAAACTAATTCAACACACAAATGATTCTCAAAATCAAAAATGCTACTGAACGCATCATATTTAGAGAGAAAGTGTGACGTGAAACTGCACAACAGACGGTATTTCTGTAATCAGTAAGAAACGAGTGTTGGATTTCATTCAGCAGATATGATGCAGTGTGTAATTATGATCAGTGGTAAATATGGATGTAACGATTCACTGAAGTCACGATTCGATTCACGATTTAAAATAAAAGAAGTTATTTAAGACAAATTATAAATTAAATGTGTCCTTTTATTACTGCTAGGACATAATGCTGCACGTTTCTTTGTGAAATTGAAATATAACACTCTAATAATATATTAATATAGCACTTGTATATTATTGCTCTTTTGTTGGTTTTGATTGCTTCTGTTGTATTCATTTGTAAGTGGCTTTGGATAAAAGCATCTGCTAAATAACAAAATTGAAATATAATGTAAATGTACATAACAAAACTAAACTGAAATTTTAAAACAAGCCCCAAATAAAATAAATAAGTTACACAAATAAAAGAAGTTTCGATTTTCTCATTATTTTTTTTAACAAACTGAGATTGAAGACATTATACAGTGAATGAAAAGGTGTCCAAATCGTTTTCATCATAATGATCCAAACAAAGATGCTGAACACATATGAAACATGAGCAGGTTTTTAATCATAAAATTAAGGTCGGTAGAATTTTAGAAATTTTGAAAGCAAAAACAGAATAGTTTGACTTTCAGTTTTGTGAAACTGTACTACAAAAAAGATCTGCAGGAAACAGGAAACAGCAGACCGAGCATGAAACGAGACGCATATTCCACTCTCGGAGGCCAGCAGTGGGAGCTTAAAAGCGTTTCCTTGGTTACCTGCTGTAAAACAACGCACTTAGAACGAACCTGAGTCAGCAGGTGGAGCTTAAAGCGGGTTTTCCTTGGTTACCGCCGTAAACAAAGCACACTTATGAACACTGCAGCAGGTGGAGCTATAAAGCGTTTCCTTGGCTATTCCCGCCGTAAACAAAGCACTTATGAACACCGCAGCAGGTGGAGCTTTTAAAGCTCGGTTTCCTTGGTTACCGCTGGTAAACAAAGCACTTCATGAACACCGCAGCAGGTGGAGCTAAAGCCGTTTCCTTGGTACCGCCGTAAAACGAAGCACTTATGAACACCGCAGCTGGTGGAGCTTAAAGCGTTTCCTTGGTTACCGCCGTAAACAAGCACTTATAAAGACACCGCAGCAGGTGGAGCTTAATGCGTTTCCTGGGTTACCGACTGTAATAAAAGCACTATGAACACCGCAGCAGGTGGAGCTTAATGCGTTTCCTTTGGTGTAACGCTGTAAAACCAAGCACTTATGAGAACACCGCAGCAGTGGAGCTTTAATGCGTTTTTCCTTGGTTACCGCTGTAAACAAAGCACTTATGAACACCGCCGTCAGGTGGAGCTTAAAGCGTTCCCTTTGGTACCGCTGTAAACAGAGCACACTGAACACCGCAGCAGGTGGAGCTTAAAGCGTTTCCTTGGTTACCGCTGTAAACAGAGCACTTATGAACACCGCAGCAGGTGGAGCTTAAAAGCGTTTCCTGGGTTACCGCTGTAAACAAAGCGACTTATGAACACCGCAGCAGGTGGAGTCTTAAAGCGTTTCCCTTCCTTGGTTACCGCTGTAAACAAAGCACTTATGAACACCGCAAGCAGGTGGAGCTTAAAGCGGCGTTCCTTGGTTACCGCTGTAAACAAAGCACTTATGAACACCGCAGCAGGTGGAGCTAAAGCGTTTCCTTGCTACCGCGTGTAAACAAAGCACTTTATGCACACCGCAGCAGGTGGAGCTTAAAGCGTTTCCTTGTTACCGCTGTAAACAAAGCACTTATGAACACCGCAGCAGGTGGGAGCTTAAAGCGTTTCCTGGTTACCGCCGTAAACAAAGCACTATATGAACACCGCAGCAGGTGGAGCTTAAAGCGTTTCCTGTAATGTACTGGTTACACTTAGAACATCTGGCAGCCTGTTGCTGCCGCTGTAAACACAGAGCAACGTATGAACACCGCAGCAGGTGGAGCTTAATGCGTTTCCCTTGGTTGTATTTGAGCTGGTGAAACCAGAGCAACTATAGACCCAACTTTTCTCACAGCAGCAGGTGGAGCTTAATGCCGTTTCCGTTGGTTAACCGCTGTAAACACAAAGACAACTTATGAACACAGTCCGCAGCAGGTGGAGCTTAAAGGCTTTTCCGTGGTGGGTTACCGCTGTAAACAAAGCACTTATGAAACACCGCAAGCAGGTGGAGCTTAAAGCGTTTTCCTGGTTTACCGCTGTGACACAGAGCACTATGAACACCGCAGCAGGTGGAGCTTAAAGCGTTTCCTTGGGATTACCTGCTGTAAAACAGAGCACTCTATGAACACCGCAGCAGGTGGAGCTTAAAGAGTTTCCTTGGTTAACCATGCTGTAAACAGAGCACGTAGAAACACCGCAGCATGTGGAGCTTAAAGCGGTTTCCGATGGTTACCGCTGTTAACAAAAAACAAAGCACTTATGAACAGAACCCGCAGCAGGTGGAGCTACCTAAAGCGTTTTTCCTTGGTTTAACCAGCTGTAAAACAAGAGCACTTATGAACACCGCAGCAGGGGGAGCTTTAAAGTTTCCGTTTCCTTGGTTACCGCTGGAAACATATAGTACTTATGAACACCGCAGCAGGTGGAGCTTATATGCGTGTTCTTGGTTACCCGCTGTAAACCAGAGCACTTATGGAACACGCAGCAGGTGGAGCGTAATGCGTTTCCTTGGTTACCGGCTGTAAAACAGAGCACCTTAGAAAAACACCGAGCAGCAGGCTGGAGCTTAAATGCGTTTTTCCTGTGGTTACCGCTGTAAGCAGAGCACTTATGAACACCGCAGCTAGGTGGAGCTTAATGCGTTTCCTTGGTTAAACTGTGTAAAAAGAGCACTTATGAACACTGTGCAGCAGGTTGGAGCGTTAAGCGTTTCCTTGGTTAACGCTGTAAACAAAGCACTTATGAACAACGCAGCAGGTGGAGCTTAATGCGTTTACGTGGTTACCGCTGCTAAACAAAGCACGTCTGAACACAGCAGCAGGTGGCGCTTATAGTCGCGCTTAGCCCTTGGTTACCGCGTAACAAAAGCACTTATGAAAACAACGCAGCAGGTGGAGCCTTAAACGCTTTCCGTGGTTACCGCGTTAAACAAAGCACTTATGAACACCGCAGGAGGTGGAGCTTCTAAAGCGTTTCCGCTGTGGTATAACGCTGTAAACACAGACTTATGAACACCGCAGCAGGTGGAGCTTAAAAGCGTTTCCATTGGTTACCGCTGTACACAAAGCACTTATGAACAATGCAGCAGGTGGAGCGTAAAGCGTTCCCCGTTGGTTACCGCTGTAAACAAAGATGCTGAACACACGCAGCAGGTGTGGTAGCTTAAAGCTTTTCCTTGGTTTACCGCTGTAAACAAAGCCACGTATGAACACCGCAGCAGTGGAGCTTGAAAGCCGTTTCCTGGTTACCGCTGTAAAACCAAAGCGGCGCTGTGCAGCGCTGCACTTATGAACTTTAATATGCATTATACAGAGACAAGATGAAAAGAAAAAAAATACCCTCTAAACTTTTCTAAAGACAGTTAGTTCCCCTCAAACATGCATTCATATGACCATAAATGAATCACGAGTTGTTTAGCATCTCAACCGATTTGAATCCGTCACTTATTTAAATCGATTTTAATCCATCTCAACTGGTAATCCATTACAATCTGGTTTCATTACACAACAGTGTCCATTAATCCTGGAAGTGACGTTTACCCTTGAGTTCCTGTTGCTGGTTTTTTAGCAGCGCTGTCTCTGCCGAAGAAAGGCTTCCCGGCTGGATTTCAGAGCCAGAGGAAAGGGGATTCGTCTATGACTCTGAAACGGACCCCAGTTTAGTGAGGTTCTAGTCAGGAGAGAGCGAACAGATGTGAGCAGACTCACGCAGTCAAACAGCAGGACTGTCCGGAGGAGGCAAGCACCTACCGGAGTAAGTCGAGCCGGGTGCACATCGTCAGCGTCCGTAGGGCGAGAGTGCAGCTTTATGAACAGCGACTCTACATCGCTAGAGACTGAAGAACAGACACCTCAGTAAAGACCTCGCTCACACACAGGAGAGCTGAACGGGTGTATGTGTCTGGAGGGTCTATCGAGTGCGTGTACCGGGGATCACCTTGCATGTACGGTCTGACTTGCCACACTTGGATCTTCACACCATGTCCCACTTCTCCCTGCGCCCGTGGCCTTCATTCAGCTGGCTCGGCACGAAGAATGCGCACGCGGTTTGTCGTTTCGTGAGTTGCGCGTTTTACGGGCTCTCTTGGGGCGAACATGAAGGACGACGTGACCAGCAGAACCTACAACACCCGAGAGAATGCAATCAACAGCGCTGAAAATGACACGTTATTTCAGAGTCTGGAAAATAATGAATACACAAGATTTTAAAATGGGAAAACAGAAAAAAAATAGGTGTAGGGTATGGAAAAGACTATTTGACAGCAATGTACAGCCATAACAAAAAATACTGATATATATATATATATATATATTATAATAGTATATATGTGCATGGATTATTACACAATATCGAATGTTCTTTGAGGACAAAGCAAAAGCAATCATTTTTAAACTGTTTGAACGCTTGCTATAAGTTGTGTAACTTTATAGACTCACCTCAAAGTTTTGGTCTTTGACTGACGTGGAATGGTATATGTAGAACAACAAGTGAACCACACATGAAAAGCAGAGTGCCTTAATTTCCAATGTCTATGCTGTGAATTTGCTCTTCCTTTTTCCAACTAGAGAAAACAAGACAGCACAAAGGTTAACATTTAAATAATAATAATTCATGAAGTTAATGTGTATTAAAAATTAATAATATAATACAAATGATTATTTATTTTTATAAAAAAAAATATTAAAAAGTGTTATATTTGTGTTTTTAAAAATATAAAAATTATGTGTATTAAAATATTAATTTATAAAATAGACACTATTGTTTTTTACATTTTTGGTTTTTAAACTAATTAAAAGAAAATAAAATTATTGTAGTAAAATAAATATAACAATAACAATTTTTTATTCTTTTAATATTTCACCTAAAATATTTACAAATTGTGTTTAAAAATGCGATTCGAAATTATGTTGTAGTAAAAAATAAATAAATAAACTATTTTTTTTTTAAATTTATGAGTATATAACATTTCGCACACATTGGTTTATTTTTTAAATACAAATTATGTGTATGAAATAACTAATATATAAACTAACACAAATTGTTATTTACTATTAAAAATGTTTGAATTGTTTTAAAAAATATAAAAAATTATGTGTATTAAAATACATATATAAATACATTTTGTTGTATTTTTAAAAATATTTTTTACTTTTTTTAAAAATTAAAAAAATGTTAAAAAAATAAATATATAAATAACACTTAAAATATTTTATTTTTTTAAATATGTATATTTACAAAAAAAAAAAAACGTAAAAAATTTTCCTTACAAAAATGCACAAATAAAATATGAATAGTAAGAAATCAAAAACGTCAAACCTGAAGATGAACTGAAACGTGCTTCTCTGGCAGGGCTCCGCAGCTTTCCATTTCCCTGTTCGGGAAGTCGGAGCTCAGGGAGGCTCTCCGCACTTCATGAGGGAGAGTCTGTGCAGAAAGAACCGATTCAGTTGATTCAGATCGATTAACAAAACACATACATAAAACACACACAAGAGCTGTTATATCGTCTAGTAAGATCTGCTGTTAGACATAGTGTGTGATTCTTAAATGTTTAAAACAGAGTCCTCTCATTTAAACAAAAGCATTAAAACAGACCTGGAGTTTGATTCATGTTCAGTGAATCAATTCACAAAAACTTGAATTGTAAAGTGGCCTTGAGCTTTTGCAAAGCCACTAAATCTTATTATTGACTGTTATTAAATATAACAACTTACATTGTCCTCACTGCTGCATGACACCACATGCTTGAGTTTGATCTCAGGCATGTTCCTCACACTAAACACTTGCTTCTGGTCTCATAAAACCTGAAAACACTGTACAACAAAGGGATATTATTTAATTAACAGTAAAAAATTATCAAAATATGTACCTGAAAGCCTGCATAACACTTTATGATCTATAATAAAAACAAGTGTTTCAATTCATTGCCATGGGCACTGTTCACACCAACACTTTCCACTTGATTATGATTGCTGGATAAGGAGTTTTTACAAAAAATACGCAAACAAACAAAACATTCTGGATTCAGACTTGATTCGCTAATGAGTCATTTACAATCGATCTGGCGAATCGACTCAAAAGAACGATTCGGTCCACAGATCAGGACGTCCACATCACTAGCACTTCATGACAAGTTTTACATTAGGAGACTCGATTTAATGAAATCAAGAACACTGTAACCGAAGTCCGGAGCACGAAAAGCGCTTTCTGTGCTTTAGTGTAATCTGTGAAGAGACGCGCACAACACACATCGAGCTCCCATTCTCAGAGCACACAAACACGTGACATCACTTCCGCCCGCCGCCCGAATCAGAGCGACCGCTTCTCAGGAAATCACAGCCACAACTCGCTAGACTGACATAATAAAAGGTTCCTTTAGCGTCTTATAATAAAGAGGCGTACAAATCACATTTTTTTAATTTAACCATTTTATTTATTTTATTTTATTAACGTTATTATAATATATCCAAGTTATATGTTATTATCATAAAATATATATTGTGTGTTAATTTGAAGTGAATTGATTTATTGTGTTCAGTGATCTGCAAATAAAACACACATAATGATTTAATGTCTGTTTAGTGATTATTTACTCATTTGATGCAATAAAGTCAGTTATTAGTAATGTTCCAGGTTTTGTTTCTTTGCAAAAAAGATTTAAGACTCGAGAGATTAGTTTCAATTAAAATTTTATTCAGGATGGAGAGCCCAATTAAAATTACAGCTCTAAAAATAATATTTATTACTTTCTATTCACTTGTACTTTTTGTGCATGCATAAACAAAACAATGTTATTAAAGTAACATGCTTTTCTGAATTTCAGATTCGGTTTTGTTAGTTAGCAATAATATAATTAATAATTAAAATTAAAACCATAAAAATATTATATATTTGAAATAACACGTCAGTGTTATTTTAGTATCTATTATGGTTCTTATAATTAATATTTTGAATTAGATTTTTCAGTATTCATTTTTATTGTTTTGTTATTAGATATGCCTTATAGTTTGTCCGTTCTTTAATTTTAGTTTTACATTTAGCTATCTTTCTATTATTTATTATTTTATTTATAGACCTAAATTAAAATGAGAAATGTTGCTGAAAAAAGTTTTTATATTTTAATTTTATTTCAGTTAATGTTTATTATTATTATTATTATTATTATTATTATTATTATTATTATTGTTTTAGTTTCGGTTTCAGTTTTAGTTTTAGTAAAAATATAATAACCCTGATAAATGTTAACACTGGAAAAAAATAAAATATATAACAAACCAAGAACTTTTTTTAAGAAAACATTTCTCATTTTAATTTAATTTTACTTAGAGTAGTAAAATAACTAAAACTGAAGCAGGAATGAATAAAAATATATACAGACATAAAAAAAAAAACCCTACCTAAAATGACAAAAAAAAAAAAACTACAAAATCTCACTAAAATGAAAATGGAAGATATTAAAATAAAAACTAATTTAAAATTATAATAAAAACTAATAAAAGTAAAACTAAAACAAACAATAAAAAAATATATAGTAACTGGATATAAATGTTAATAAAATGGAATAAAATAAAATATTTAAAAGTCACACACATCACTGCATGTTCATCACACTGTAACTCGAGATGCCAGACACAGAGTTTATTTCATTTCTTTATTTCTGGAGGTGAGTTTGAAGCAGGGAATAAGAAACACACACAGTCTGAGCTCATATGACCTCCACATAGATGGCCGTCTCAGAGTCTACAGGCGACGCGGGTTCAGCCTTGCTGTCTGGCTGCGCGCTCGCTGGCGTCGCCGCTCCGCGATCCTCTCTGTCTCTTGTGCATCCTGCACGAACACAGACGGCACATCAATCTACTCGCCCTGTTATTAGTTTATTATTTATCTGTCCCCACACTTCCGAGCCGCGGCCGCTTATCATTTTAACAAAAACATTATTTTTATAATTTAGAGTTTCAATACATGTTTATTTTGGACTTTTAGCAATAAGTGTTAAAAAAAAAATGTAAACGTAAAAAATACATAAAATTATGAAATAGCCACATGATAAAAGGGGTGGGTGTTAAAAAAAAAAAAATTAAATTGTTTATATATTTTTTTCCCATGACTTCCCACTTATAATGTGTAACAATCAATTAATTTTTTTTGGTTTTATAATTTCAGGGTTTCAATAAATGTTTATTTTGGAATTTTAGGAATAAGTAAAAAAAATCTAAATGTAAAATTCAAAACAAACAAACAAACAAAAATCCATATAAAAATTGAAAATAAAAAAAAAAACAAATAAAATATTTGTAATTTTTTTTTAAAAAAAAAATAACACATTTAAATTAAATAAAACATTTAGAATAAAATTTCTAAATAAACAAATAACAATTAAAAAAGTAAAATAAAAAAATTAAATATTTTAATAATTAAAATAAAAATCAAATTCTAAAAAAAACAAAAAAAAATATTAAAAATTTGAAAAAAAGTTAAAAAAAATTATTAAATATTTAAATAATTAAAAAAATCAAATTGAAAAGAAAGTTTAGTATTAATTTTTTTCCCATGACTTCCACATAACATTATACATAATTCAGGGTTTTAATAAATGTTTATTTAGTACCTTTAGGAAGATGTTTATTATTGAATTTTAGGAAGAATGAATCAATTGAATGAATGAACGAATGAATAACTAAATGATTAAATAAATAAATAAATATGGTAATCCAAAATTTAAAACTTTATAAATTCAAAACAAACAAATGCAACAAAAATAAATAAATAAATAAATTCTACATTAAAAAATAAAAAGTAATACATTTAACATGCAAAAAAAAATTGACTTCAAATATGACTATGAGCCCTTTAAAGCACCTGTTTGCTCCGTACGAAGAGCGGAGTGCAGTTCTGATAGATGAGCTGTAGCTGTAGCCTGCCTTTGCTGTAGACGTTTGTGACCTCGCTGCAGTTGATGTAGAGCGGCGTTCGCTCCTGATAGAAGCCCAGAAGCTCAGGACGCACGGCTGGAGGCCTGTAGTCCATGACACGTCTCCTTCAAGACAAGAAACCGGCTCAGATGATATTACACTGACAGTCAGAAGAGATGAACACATGAGTGAGGAGCATCTTACCTTCGGTTCGTCCTGCAGCAGCAGAAAAACAGCAGCAGAAGCAGCAGCAGAAGCAGAAGCACAGCACCTGCTGTCGGGATTACAGTCCAAATCAGAGCATCTGCAGAAAAACACAACACCTTCAGCATTATAATACATCTCATAGAATCATAAAACAAGATGGTTTTAATGGAGTAATTAAATATTTAAATATTTATGTAAATATCGCAGTATAAATTATATTTATAATAAAATGTAATTAAAATAATTACAATAATTACAAATAATTAAAAATTGAATTGGAATATGCAAACCTTTTTGAAGAATAGTAATTCAAAACTTTAACAGTTATGTAGAACATTATAAATTATAGTGGTTAATATTCATAATATTTAATTAAAATATTTTGATAATAAAACATTATTAATAATTAAAATAAAGAAATTGGGATATGAAACTTTTTTACAACTAGTTATTAAATATTTAAGTAAATATTATAAATTATATTTATAATAATAATTGTTAGTTAATTATAAAATAATTGTAAATAATTACAATAATAATAAATAATAGTTAATTATTGTAAAATAAGTGTTAATTAACTGTAATTGTAAAATAATCAAATTGGTATATGCAGACCTTTTCTTTAAATATTTAAACATTTATGTAATATTATAAATTATATTTCTAATAATAATAATAATAGTGAAGTAATTAAGTATATAAAATATTTGCAAATAATTAAAATAAACTAGTATATTGCAAACTTTTTCTTAAATATTTAAACATTTGTGTAACTATTATAAATAATAATAATAATAATAATAATAATAGTCAATTGTAAATAATTAAAATAATTAAATTGGAATATGCAAACATTTTCTTTAAATATTTAAACATTTATGTAAATAAAATAAATAAATTATATTTATAATAATAATAATAATAGTTAATTGTAAATAATTACAATAATTAAATTGGAATATGCAAACATTTTCTTTAAATATTTAAACATTTATGTAAATAAAATAAATTACATTTAAAATAATAATAATAATAATAATAGTTAATTGTTAATAATTAAAATGATCAAATTGGAATATGCAAACCTTTTCTTTAAATATTTAAACATTTATGTAAATAAAATAAATTATATTTAAAATAATAATAATAATAGTTAATAGTAAATAATTAAAATTATCAAATTGGAATATGCAAACTTTTTCTTTAAATATTTAAACATTTATGTAAATATTATAAATTATATTTATAATATAATAATAATAATAGTAATAATATTAGTTAGTTGTTTGTTATTAATTTGAATTATAATTTTGGTATGTGAAAATTTTTTTTTTATATTTTAACATTTATGTAAATATTATAAACGAATGTTATAAATATCATAAATGATAAAAATACCAGCAGACTGGTGAGTAGCTGTTAGTGTATCGTACCCTCGTGAGGCTCATAGAGCAGGTGCGAGTGGTTTCCCAGAGCGCTGACAGCATGACACTCGACCCGCAGCGGCACGTCTGAGATCCCGCGGAGCGTCGCCGTCAGCGTGTGGTTAACATAAGAAGAAGACGAGGTGTTAAAGCCATCCGGCAAGTGAGACCCGTTCACACTCCAGGTGACGGCGGGACGTGGGTTCGAGTCCACGAAACAAGAGCAGGACAGCAGCGTCCGGGTTGTGTCACAGGACGATCGAGACAGAATCAGCGGAGCGTCTGCAGACTCGACTAGAATCAATCAATCAATCAATCAAGTCATCTCAATCAATCGTCAGTCAATCAATCATTCAATGTTAACTGTAACAAAGAAGAAAAAAACACATTTAATTCAGTCCAATTCTAAGCACTAAAATAACTGAAACTATAACTGGAAAAAGAAAAAAAAAACTATATAGATATTAAAAAAATAACAACTAAAGTGACAAAAACACAGTTACTAAAATAAAAATATCTAAAAGTAAAAACTAATTCAAAATATTAACAGAAAATATAATAGCATCTTGATATTAAAATATAAACTAAAATAAAAAATAAAGTAATAAAAATCTAAACATTTTATATGACATAAAATAAACATTTTCAATTTCAAGTTAATTTAACAAAAACTGAAATAAAACTAAAATAAAAATTAATAAAAAACTATATAGACATATATAAAAAATAAAAAAATAAATAGAAAAAGAAAAAGAAAGATATAGAAATAAAAACAAATTCAAAATAATAAAAACTATAGTATCTCAATCGTACTAAAATTTAAACCTAAAATTAAAAGTAAAACCATAAAAAAGTTACTTGAAATAAAATAAACATTAAGTGAAACAAAATAAAATCCTTAAAAAACTCAAATTTTATGTTAATTTAAACTGAAGTACTAAATTACTAAAATTTTAATACAAATTAATAAAAAGCATGCATAAAATATAACTATAATAAAACAACTAAAAATGACGGAAAAAAAAACAAAAGCACACGACAGTGCAACCCAAACTTTAACTGAAATTAAAACAAAAACAGAAGATAAAGATAAAAATACAGCATTGCAATTATACTAAAACCATGGAAGCCCGTTTCCGCTACTTAATAATAATAATAATAATATTTTTTCTCGCAACTCTGACTAAATTGCGAGTTTGTATCTCGCAACTCTGACTTTATAATTGCAATTGCGTCAGAATTGCGAGATATAAACGCGAAATTCTGAGAAAAAAAGTCAGAATTGTGAGATAAAAAGTCGCAATTACCTTTTTTTATTTTTTCTTCAGTGGCGGAAACGGGCTTCATGAAACAGCTCTGATCTACAGAGCTCCACAGGAAAATGAGTGATGAGAGAAATATGAGATGGAAGGATGCTAACAGTGACACGGGACTGGAAGCGTCACGGAGCAGGGGCGTCGGACTGGGGGGGTAAAGGGTACCGAGTACCCAGGGCCCGAGGCAGGGGGGGGCCCTTAGAAGTCAGTTTTTCTATACATACCATATACATGCACTAACATTTGTATAGCATTTATGTACAAATAAAAAAGTTCCTGTGCCAAACTAAACTTGTAGTTAGGCACTGGTTTGGTATAAAAAAAAAAAGTTTTCATGCTGCTGCAGGCCCCACCACCCCCCCCTCTCGAATCAATGTAAAATGGTACGGACCCGCAGGTCAGGAGTGCTTCTGCTGACGGACCTGCGGTGAAATTGACTGAGTTAATGAGACCGGCGCTGGAGTCAGCCGTGATTATGAACTAGGAAGACAGGGGAAGAGTCGATGTCTTTCCTTAAGAAAGGAAAATCGTGGGCTCAAAAACGAACAAGAAAAGAAGATTAAAAGAGGAGAAGGCAAATGAGGGCAAGCAGTTTGCTCACTCAGAGTTTTTGAAAAGGGAAAGGGAGCTCCAAATGCATCATCGCGAGCATATGACATTGTTTTTTTAACATAAATATCTACTCCGGTAGAATAGCATACATTTTATGTGCGTACTCTATTTGAAGAATATACCAATAATTTATAGTATCAATCCTTCATAGCGAGCACAACAATATTTCGGGTAAATAACAGGGAGTGAGAAGACGGAGGCGGAGCGGGAGCTCAACACACTGCCACTCCAGGCAGCTGCGCAGGGCTCCTCTTCTGCTGCAGTTCTCCCCCAGAGTCAGAAGTTTACATGAAAACACTGTATATTTTCCCTCCATTGTCAAAATCTAACACCCCGAAAACACAGATCGTTAATCGCCTATTTTACCGCATTGTTATGCAATTAGCTCGCGCACGCTCCTTACATTAAGTACAGGATTGTTCTCTAGTTTAATTGCCATCTTACATGAGTTGAAAATGACACAGTATTTTAAAACGTAATTCAAAGAGCTGAATGTTCTAGTTTGGCGGTTAGTGTACCCTTTGATTCTATAGTCCCTGCATTTATTTTAAAAAACAGACAACTAATCAGCAATTACCTTGTACTGTAGCCTACACTTTAAACAAAGGTATGTGACAATCAAGGATATTTTTAGCAACCATTGAAGCATATATTTCAGTTTCAGACCCTGCAGCAGCAGGCCCCTCATCATGGCCTGGTGAAAGGCAGTTGACAGTGGAGACAAGTGTGAGCTTAAATGTAAGAGGAAATAAGGCAAAATAGGTACATTGCTTATTGGGACAGCATTTAAACTTTAAAGGGATAGTTCACCCAAAAATGAAAATTCTGTCATCATTTATCCTCTCCCTCAAGTTTTCCCCACCTGTATGACTTTCTTTCTTCTTGCGTAAAACAAAATAAAGATATTTTAAAAGAGGGTGGGTAATTAAACAATTGCATCCATTCGTTTGGGTTACCCCGACTTTCTTCAATATCTTCTTTTGTGTGTTCAGACAGAAGCAAAGAAAGTCATCACAGGTTTGGAACAACTTGATGGAGAGTAAAATATGACAGAATTTTCAATTTTTGGGTGACCTATCCCTTTAAAACTGTAGTACTATTAGTTTAAATGTGGGGTGGTTTTTACAATAACAATGTACCCATTTTGCTTTATTTCCTCTTGTAGCCAAAGCAGAAATTAGAAGATAGGTGGATAGTTCATATCAGTGGAATAGATGGAAAGTGAAAATGTGATTAAGGTAGTCAGAGAGCAGGAGGACAGAGCTGAAGAGGAACGAGAAGAAGGTAAGAGACTGTAGGCCTTGGTATCACTATGGTATTTGGTCTCGGGGGCCGCAGCAAAGTATGGTTTGTACCCAGGCCCCAAATTTGGTGCTACGTCCCCTGCACGGAGGGCAAGCAGGTTTGATTGATTTTGACTCACACTGCGCGTTGAGGGCGGTCGTGGCGGGACGAGTGCGCGTCCCCGGCGGTTTGCAGCGCTGCACTGGACGCGCGTGTCTCGGCTGACGTTATAGACGCGGACGGTGTGCGTGCGTTTGGACAGGATCCGCGTGTTTCCGGACTCGACGCTCCACCACTGGTACTCCGAGACCGGCGGGTCTGCCTTACAGGAGCATGACTGAGCAGAGCGTCTTTCCTACCGAACGCACCGCCGCGCTCACCACCTGAACCCACACGTCCCTCTGGTGGGAACTGAGAACACATACACAAGCAGAATCGAGCTCTGAGCGAGATCCAAAATACTCCAAATTCCACATGTCAGTAGAGGTCTTGAATTTGTTCCCATTCATTTTTTATTTCAGATTTCCAAAACCCTGGATATATGAGGAATTTTTAAAGAGTGACTTCTAGAACCTTCTAGAAATTCATAAAACATTTAAATACTTTTTTAAAATTAGTAATTTTTTTTTATTATTGTTTTTATTTATTTTTTAATTAATTATTATTATTATTATTAAGTAGCATTTATAATACTTAAATATAAGAATTATTATTATTATTATAATATATAATTATATTATTACAAATTGATTGAAATTGCTATTTGTAGGCAAAAAAAACTTTAAAATAATTATAATAATTATATAATAATTTATAATAAAGTATAAAATATATTTTTTTAAATATAATTAAATATAGCCACAAATAACTACAAACATCATGACAATTACAGTAATTGGTAAATAAAAGTGTAAACGCTGAAGAACATTTTGTTATTGAAACTTCCAGATTGTAATTATTGAAATTATTTATAATTAAATAATTATTGCAATTATTATTTATAATATTTAAATAATTATATTTGTTATTTGTATTATGAGTAAAATTACTGAATTTGCTACAGGGGAAAAATCTTTAAAATCATTATATAAAAAAATAACAAAGCAATTTAAAGAATTATTAAATATATATTGTCAAATATATATAAAAATATTGTGGGTGCTGACGAATATCCAGTTATTAATACTTATTATTATAATTAATTATTATTATTATTATAAATATAAATATAATATTTAAATAATTAATATCACACTTTTATACATCATGAGCAAAATTAATTTTAATAATAAAAAAACTTTAAATAATAAAAAATAATTAAATATAGTCACAAATTACCAGAAAAGTCATGAAAATTAATTGATAATAAAAAGTCGAAACCCTTAAGATCTAATTAATCATATACTCATTATTAAATATAATAAAATATTCAAGCAGCTTTGTCATTACAGCAGAAACAGCAGAAATATCTTGATATTGTTTTCTTTTGTTGCTGTCATAATCTGATGATGCAGTGAGACTGCAATGGGTTTGTTTGTGATGAGTGTTTTCTCACAGTGGACGAGGATCTCGCGGGTGGCCGAGGATCGTCTGTTGTTGGGGTACTCCAGCTCACATCTCACTCTGGGGGTTTGTGTGTCCGCGGGACGGTGAAGAAGACGATGCTGGTCTGAAGCACCGGAAACCAGCCGGTGTCCCGCTGCAGCTCCGTTTCTCCGTGAACGCGCTGCTTCCGGCCGGATCGCCCGCGCTCGGGCCCACTTCCACAGCAGACGAAGGTCGATCCGACGGACAGCTGAGCCGAGCCGAGCAGTTCAACACGAGTCCGCTGGCCCTCCTTCACCGGCCCCGGGTCCGTGAGCTCCGGCGGCTCCGGCGAACCTCAAGACCAAAACACATACATATTCTGTTATTAGATACAAACAACACATCACTGCTGTTTCAGTACCATTCATGTACTAGTTTTAATTCATATCTTGAGTTAACTTTTATGTATTTATTTTGTCCATACAGTTTTCATTAATATTTATGAAGTTATTTTTGCTTTATATTTTCCATGTTCATTTTCATTTTAAAATTTTTGTCATTTTGTTGTGCATTTTTTTTTAAATTAATTTAGTACTTTTTTATAATATGTTTACATTTTTATTAATATTGTGAATTATTATTTATTTTTATATTTGCTGTTTCCATTTTAATTGTTAAGTTTTAGAAAGTTGTTTTTTTTGTTTTTGTTATTTTTATTATTTTTTAAATGTCTATTTTTTATACTTTGAATTAGATTTAATATCATATGTTTTGTTTTAATTTTAAAGTTGTTTAATATTACTTTTCAATAATTTGTTTATATTTTTTTTTTTTTTTGATTTTTTTTTTTTTTTTTTTGTTTTTCTATTTTTTTTTTTTTTTTTTTTTTATTTTTTTTTAAATGTCTGTTTTTTTTAATATTTTGAATTGTATTTTATTTTTATATATTTTTTCATTTTAATTTTAAAGTTGTAGAAATTTAGTTTTTGCTATTTTTATTAGTTTTTTAAAATGTCTATTTAGTTTTAAATAACATTTTCCTTAAGTTTAAATTTTTTAAATGTTCCATTTTCATTTTCATTTGACTAGAAATTTTTTAAATGTTGTTGTTTTGACATTTATTAGTTTTTTAATGTCTATATAGTTTTTAATAAATTTTCAAGTTTACTTTTTTTTTTTTCCATTTTCATTTTAATCCTTTTGTTGTGTTTTTTGTCTATACTTTTTTTTTGTATTTTTTTTTTTTTTTTTTTTATTTTTTTTTATTTAGTTTGGTTAGTTTTTTTTGTTTTTTTTTTTTTGTATTTTTTATTAGTTATATCTAAAGAATTTTTATTATTTTTAAATTAGTTTATTTTTTTTTAATTTTTTTCGTGTTTTATTTTTTTTTTTGATTTTGTGATATTTTGTTAATTTTTTGTTATTTTTTTGTTTTTTTTTATTTTTTTTTTTTTTTTTATTTTTTTTTAATAATTAATTTCTAATCAGCCATTATCAGTTTTTAGGTTATTTTATTACTCAAGTTTAACTAAATGAAAAAACTGAAATGTTGTCTTATGTTGAAATAATTAAGTAGCTATGTTATTTAAAAATAAAATAAAAAGGTATTTTATTTAAGTTAAAATTCATTTTATTTCAAGTAACATTTGAAATGTTTTTTTTCTGGCTTAAGTTGATGATAATAGCACTGCATCAGAGCAGCATTAGTATACCAGTCCCACTCGCTGATGTTTTGACCTTGCTGCCCGCAGGCCATGACCTTTGACCCCGCTCCCTCATCTGCAGCTGGTATGTGTTCTGGTCGTTTGCCTCCTGATGCCGCTGATGCTTGACGAGCAGTCCGCCGGCGCTGATGTTCCCCGCGAGCGCCGTTCGCTCTTTGAAGTCGGGATGAACGCCGTCGCTGCGCTCAGAGCTGAACACCGGCCTCCGCAGCATCATGAAGAACGGCGTCGAGGATCTGACGAGCTGAAGCTCCATCGTCTGAGCGGCCGGAGCAGGGCTGAAGGAGCAGGGGATGACGAGACACGAGCCCTCCAGAGCCAGCACTCGTCCCGGGACAGACACAGAGACAGCAGCTCTCGTCCCAAACACACTCGCTGAACACACAAAACACCAAACTGCAACATTTACTTAGAGCTCATTTCCATAAAAGAATTACATTTTTAATTAAATTTTAATGAAAAAATCATTAATTAATAATTCTAATTTCAACATACTAATACATTATTAATAGTTTACACTACAGTTTTTGACTTTTTGTGTGTTTTCGTCATTTTTATTTGTTGTTTTTAATGTCTGTACAGTATTTATTATTATCTTTTATACATTTTTAGTTTTCATTTTAAATTTAAAGTTAACATGAATGAACAATGGAAAATACTTCTAAAGCATTAATTAAACTTAGTTCATCTTAATTCCAACATTTACTAATACATTAAAATTAAAAGTTGTATCCTGTTAATATTATTAATTAGTTTTTATATTTTCCATTTTAATTTTAATTTCCAGTCAAATTTTTATTATTATTTTTATATAGTTTCTGTTTTCACTTTAAATTTAAAGTTAACATGAACCTAATGAAAAATACTTCTACAGCATTTATTAGTTCATGTTAATTCCAACATTTACTAAAATCAAAAGTCATATCTGTTAATATTATTAATTTTTATATTTTTCATTTCAGTTAAAGTTTTTGTCGTTTTTTTTGTGTGTTTTCGTCAATTTTAGTTGCTTTTAAATATGTCTATATAATATTTTGAAATTTGATTTTTTTTAAATATATAAATATATATATTAAATTTTTAATTTTTAATTTTTTTCGACAGAACTAGGAATACATTTAAGTTTTAATTTCATTAAAAAAAGAATTTAAGTAATTTTGTTAACTTATTTTTGTTTTCAAATGTCTATATGTATTTATTAATACTTTGTTTATTTTTTAAATATATTTTCAGTAGTGTTAAAGTTGTAAATACTCCTAAAGCATTTATTAATCCTAATTAAATTTATTTCCAACATTTACTAATGCATCATTAAAATCAAAAGTTGTATCTGTTAATATTATCTGTATCTGAGCCCGGACAAGGACCAGCAGATCCAGGAACAGCTTTTCAGCTCCCTTCAGCTGTCTCCTTGCTGAACTCTGCCCTCTGACACCCCCCACCACCATACACACAGACTCCTCCCCCACTTCATCACTACATCTGACCGATTTATTTATTTATTTATTTACAACAAGCAAAAACAGTAAACTTGCTATTACTTGCACTACTGTCTGTTCATCCAGAAACACTGAATAACCCATATGCACACTGAAATATTTTCTATGCACTTTACTGTCCATTGCAATAGTGTAATTATGTTCATATTTTCATAGTTCTGCCTATAGTGTACATACACTTCACATAATCCATCTGTATAGTATGTTCATAGTACACCTATCTGTATATCATGCTGATAGTATTTAAATCTGTAAATTATGTCCATAATACTTATCTCTATAGTTATTGTACATATTGCTGACCTTGTATATTCTGTACTTACTGCTTATTGCACTTCTGGTTAGATGCTAACTGCATTTCGTTGCCTTGTACCTTATATGTGCAGTGGCAATAAAGTTGAATCTAATCTAATCTAATCTAATTATTAATTTTTATTAAGATCTTCCCTTTTCATTTTAATTTCAGTTAAAGTTTTTGTAGTTTTTGGTTAGTCATTTTTAAATATGTTTATTTTTTTTTTTTTTATTTTTTGTTTTTTTTTTTTATAAATTTTCGTTATAAATTTAGTTAAAATTAACGAAAAATACTTTCACTAACTAACTAAGGAGATCTTATTGTAAAGTTTTCCCAATAATGCTCTAAAAATTAAATTAAATACACAAAGCTCATTGCAAAATTAATTCTTATAATATTTCACATCTCATCGCCAACCGCTGCTCATTAAAATGTCCAACTCTAATGACTGAAAAGACTGTAAAGCATTGTGCTTTTATGGTCCTTGTCATCACATGTGTCTTCAGATAATCAGCACAGGACGGATTATTTCACAACAGGATCAGAATATGGAAACAGGGAAGTTATGGGTTCGTGCTGAGATGATGTCAGAGAAACCGATCACTGCAGCTCCTGATTCATATGCTGATTTTAATGTAACAGATGTACTGAGCAGACAGAGTAAACATCGCTCACCTGACATGATGGTAAAGATCCGGATCAGTGCGTCCAGGGCCATGAGCTCGGGTCAGACGGAGGGACGACGCACACTGACGCCGCCGGGGGACTTTCTGCTCTTTTTTAGTGTTTCAGGAAGTCAGAAGTGAAGGGTCTGGCATGTTTCGTAACGCTGATCTGCTGTTCCATGACGTTCCTGCTCCAACATCTTCACTACAGTAATGCATGCAGTTACAGAAAAGAGTTACGGAGGATAAAGCAGAAAAGGAAGATGCTTACACAGAAGCTGCTTTTAGTCACCATGAAAAAAAAAAAAAAAAAAAAAAAAACTAAATTAAACTAAAATTAGACTTTTTGTTAGTAAAATAATTTTTAAATATATCATATTTATCAAAAACGGAATTATTTATCTTTAATTGTGTGTGGTTTCAGTCATTTATTAATATTTAGCTCAGCATCTTCTGTGCAATGTAAAGTTCACCATGTGCTCGTCTGACTCATGCTCACATTTTAACCCATTTCCTCTCCTAAAACTTCCTCCTCATGTTTTATTTCTTTGTCAACATTCACTGTATTCCTCGACTTTATTCACACTGGGAATCAGTGCCTCAAACTCTCATTCTAATGTGCTTAGAATCACCATTTCTGACATTTTTTTGTTGCGTTCCCACACTTTTAATTTCTTTGCACACACTTTTCAATGTCAACACAACACACTCGTCCTCAACGAGACTCAACTGAGACAATTGCATCCCTGACAGCACAGGTATATCGTCTATGTGACGTCTGCAAGACGTATTTTTTAGAGTATTTGCTCATCTGCAATACATCTATAGGATGTTTCCTATGAGATGTCAAATAGACGTCTTTGAGATGTCTTTAAGATGTATCTATCTATGACGTCTATCAGATGTTTGCACACAGCAGATGCTTTCCAGATGAAGCGATCTTTAACAGACCTCTTGCAGACGTACCTGTGCTCTCTGGGAAAGATTCATTGAGTTCATATAGAAAGGAGCTGCTTCGTCAACTGATAGAAGACGTTTACAAGTTTTGTTTTCTTCAAATGGACAGTGGGCAAATATCCAGCTAATCCAGCGCTTTGTTTGTTATACAATTTGTTCTTATAAAATATCCAAACGATTCAGCGCGCGAGTGAACTGTTCGAATGAATCGGAATGAATCGTTTGACCGATTATCAACGAACCGATTCATCCTTAAATCCGGGATTGTTGTGATTCTAAACTGATAGAAAGCACGCATGAACTGAGCTGAAATATTAGCAATTAAAATGATTCTCATGTCGGTGTATTCATTCACACATGTAAAGATCTGTAACACCTTACAATAAGGTTCCTTAATGTGAGTTAATTTATGAACTGACATGAATGAACAATGAACAATACAGTTTTAGTACAGTAACGCCATGATTATTTTTCATAATGGCTTAAATTTGGGTTTGTTTGGTATGAAAGCCCATTTGCACCATGTAAGAAGAAAAAAATAATCATGCTTTGGTAAATCATAATTATGACTAATGAGAAATTATGACTTGACATAGGCCTGCCAAGCTGAAATGATGACTTATAAGGTCGAAACTGACATACTAATTCATAATTATGAGATAAAACATCAGTTTTATACATGACATTACATTACATTTAGTCATTTACACATTTAGCATTTAGCGACTTACAAATGAGGACAATGGAAGCAATCAAAATCAACAAAAGAGCAATGATATATAAGTGCTATAACAAATCTCAGTTAGCTTAAACGCAGTACACGTAGCAAGGGCTTTTAAATAATATAATATATAAAAAGAAAACATTAGAAAAAGAATAGAGCAAGCTAGTGTTAGAGGACTTTTTTATAATTGTATAATAAATGAAAAGAAAATAGATAGAATACAAAAAGATTAGAAAGCTAGTTAGATTTTTTTTCTTTTTTTATAAGAATAGAATTAGAATAGTGAGTGCAAAAGTTAGAGGGTCAAATAAAGATGGAAGAGATGTGTTTTTTTAATGTGTTTTTATTTATGGCTTAGAAACTCGACATTTTAAAATAAAAGTCTAAATTATGAATGTAAAAGTCATAATATTAGAATTTAAAAAATTCTAAATTATGATAATAGAGATTTTTGGCCTTTCATCTCATAATTGCAACTTTGTATCTCATAGTTAAAAGTCATTTAATGTTTATAATTTCGACTTTTCATCTCATAATTTTAGACTTTTACCTTATAGTTTATTATTTATCAAGTTATAATTTCGACTTTTCATATTATAATTGTATTTATAAAGTCTGAGTGTATCAAAGCATGCGTTTTAACCCCCCCCCCTCTTTTTTTTTTACGTGGCGGACTGGGTCTTCCGTAATTTGGTGCTATGCTTTCGTTTACGCGCGCGTTCTCAGATGACTTTTATTTTGAAGGCACAGCAGCAGCAGCTCGTTCAGCTGCGTCGTCGCGGCTGTTCCGTGTTTTGGATCACTCGATGCTTTCGGTTGCGTGTTGAGGAGAGATTTGGAGATTTTTGTGTAGTCGAAATCAAGATTTTAGAGCTCAGACACAAACTCAAACCTTCCGTGCTGCTTATAAACGTCAAATCCTCTCCGATATGGATAAACCGCGCGTGTTTGTGTCGATGTGGGGCCTCCTGCTGATGGTGTGTCGCATTCAGTAAAACTGAAACTAAACGCTAACAACAACAAGATTCACACCTACAACTCATCCAGCGGTCCACAAGCGTATGTGTATCATACTATCTGTTTTTATGCTTGTAATGTGTAAAAATGCATGTAGTTAATACAGTTCAATAAATTATTAGTATAGTACAAAGTATATTGTCTATAAGTCATACTTTCCTAATGTATTAGATATGTTTAATATAGAACTGTCACTAATTTTAATGTCATTATTAGTCAATGATATAAAAACACTGATAAGGACTTTTAATAAATAAAAGCTGTTTGTATTCAAAGTCAATGAGAAATATAAGTGTATTTTCAAGGAGCTTTTGTGTATTTCTTTCTCTGTTGTGTGATTTGATGATTGTTAATCCAGGATGTATTTGTTGTAGCAGTATGTTAACTTTATGGAACCGTCTGCTCATTCCAAGAACAACCTTTGGACGAATCAGCTCGTTATTTTCCAGTTGTGGAAGTTGTTTTTAATGGTCTGATCCTGAGTGCGTTGTTAATTCTTTTCCCAGCATTGCAACATCAGACTTTCCTGTGAGTACATGCCTCGCCAATGTTTCGGTAAGATCACATGGACACGCTTTCACTTTTTCTTAGCTGTGTTTCTGCGCTTTCCGCCTGGACCTTTTGGACAATGAATATTGTAATTTGTGAAGGTTTTTATAGAAGATGGTACATTAGACAATCAGAAATCTGCTCAGATGATCTTAATTATATCGATTATGATCGAAAGCACTTTGTTTTCATATTTTAAGCATCTTTTGAAATGTACTTATTTTTTCAAACAAGATGAATGGTTTAGTGACACAAACAACAATAATGCAAACAAACATCACAGAATTCATCAAATGAGTTGATAATGTTTGTGCTGTGCTGATCTCACTTCCTGAAGGATGTCATTAATAATAATAATAATAATAAATATTTTTGTAACATCCTGGAGGATGTCATAAACATTAATAATAATAATATTTTTTTTAACATCCTAGAGTATGTCAATAATAATAGTAAGAATAATAATATTAATAAATGTTTTTTGGAACATACGGAGTCCATTACATAATAATAATAATAAAATATTTTTAAACAACTGAGGATGTCCCAATTTTTTTTTCTGTTTAAAAAATAATACAGTAATAAATGGTTTTTGTAACATACTGAAGGATGTCATTAATAATAAGAATAATAGTAATAATAATAATAATAATAATAATGTTGTTAATAATAATAATTATTTTTTTCCCCTTAACATCTTGGAGGATGTCGTTAACATTAATAATAATAATAATAATAATAATAATAATAATAAATATTTTTCTAACATTCTGGAGGATATTAACAATATTTACATTAATATTTTTGATGATGTTGTTTATTTTTAATAAATACTGAAGGTTTTGTTAACACTGAAGGATGTCATTAATAATAATAATATTTTTTTTAACATCCTAGAGTATGTCAATAATAATAGTAATAATAATAATATTAATAAATGTTTTTGTAACATACTGAGTCATTAATAATAATAATAATAAATATTTTTGTAATACTGAAGGATGTCATTAATAATAATAATAATAAATATTTTTAACACTGAAGGAGTGTCCATAATAATAATAATAATATAATAATAATACATGTTTTTTTGTAACATACTGAAGGATATGTCCATTATATAACTAATAATAAGAATATAATATATAATAATAAGTTGTTATAAAATAATATATTTTTTTTTCCCATTAACATTCTTGGAGGAGTCGGTTCCATTAACTTAATACTAACCCATATCAATAATAATAAAATATTTTTCCTACAATCTAGCGGCGAATATACAACAACAAACAACAACACAACAACAACAACAACAACAATATAATAATAAATATCTAATCAATAATAAATATTTTGAAAATAATTGAATGGTTTTTTAACACTGAATGGATGTCATTTATTCATTATTATTAATGTTTTTTTAACCTGGGAGGATGTCATTATAATCATGATAATAATAATAATAATAATAATAATCAAGAATAAATATTTTTGAAACATACGGAAAGTTTTTTGTTTAACACTGCAAAGATGTTCATTAATTAATAATAATAATAATAATAATAATATAATTATAATAAATTTTTTGAAAACATACTGAAGGTTTTTGTAAACGACTGAAAGGATGTCCTTAATAATAATAATATATAATAATAATATAATAATAAATTGTTTTTGTTTTGGGGGGAGCACTGGAGATGTCATATAATAATTTGATAATCCATAATAAATAATAAATAATAATATTGTTTCCCCTAAAATACCCTTGGAGAGATGTCATTAGGCATTAATAATATTAATAATAGACCATTAATTGATTTTGCCCGGCAGTAGTTGTGTGAGGATGCCAAGGGACGATAGCAGCAGCTGCCACAGATTATCCGGTGTCGTAATGTGAATTCCTACCGGCGGTGCGTTGGGTAAACTCTCTCAGGCGCGCTGGGGTGTGGGTGCTGGGTGTGAGTTCCCCTCTCGCTAGCGCTGTGAGACAGCAATTGAGAGGGCACAGGAAACTGGCTGTGAGCAGCTTTGAGAGGCACAGAACTGGTTAAATATACCTGCTGGTCTCTAAAGTTCAATTTATTTTAGTTAATAATTTTAGTACTTCGGCAACATTTGTAATTTCTCACGCTTTGCCAATTTAAGCTTTTAACTGTATTAATCAGCCGTTTTTAGCTTGCTGTACTAGTAATTGATATTTCAGTCTTTATTGACTGTTTTTAATAGTTTAAAACAAAGTCCAGTGTGTCATATTTAGTGTCTACTCGGGCGCATGGGCCTTAGGTAGGATGAAAATAGAAAGATGATTTATAACTTCTTCTTTATTTATTGATTTGATAAGTATTCGTGTGATAAAGTACATTCAGGAACTGTTCTCCTGTCACAGTAAAGAGGTCCCTGAGAGTTTTATTTTAGTGGATAATGAACAGCCGGGTTGATGTGTTTCTTCCACTTCTACAGTGAAAGTCTGTTCGCAGATTTTCGTGTGGGCAGTAATAAAGTTAAAGTGCGAAGTTTTCAGCTTCACAGAACCACTTATCACTTACCTGACATTCACTCAGAGTCACTTAAAAGCTCCTGATTTTGTCGAATTAGAAAGTGAAATCACGCTGGATGAGAGCAGAATCCCCTGCTCATATTTCAAAATCAAAAGAAAGAAAAAATCAAACCTGTTTTGTACACTGTAAAAATGTAAAAAAAAAAAAAAAAAAAAAAAAAGATAATTAGCCTAGAGTATATTTTACAAGAAAACATAATTTCAATCTTTCTATTTCAAAGATTTATGTTTGAGGTCAGTGTTTTACATGCCATTTTCTTTATAATTAATTCTGAAATTTACTAGCAAAAAATAGTTTCTACACCATTTCTTTCTTTCTTTCTTTTTTTTTTTTTTTTTGTTGTGAGGTTATTAAGATTTTTTTGTATTGTGAAAATTATTTTTTACTATTGTGAAAATCTTTTTTTATTTCTTTTTTTGTGTGATGTTCTTTTTTAACTCTTTTATTCGCATTCAAAATATCCCTTTCTCTCTCTCTTTCTCTCTCTCTTTCTCTATATATATATATTTGCATTCTGGGACAGTTAATATTTTTTAACTGAAAGCATGTAAAAACTTTTCAAAAAGTGTTGAATGTTACAATTATATTATTGCATTTACCTCAAATTACACATGAACCACACCAAAAAACTAAGGTCCTATATATATATATATAAATGCATGAAATTGAATATATAATCTCAGAATTACCGATATTAACCCCATTGGAGTGAATGGAATATAATATATTTTTTTTAAATGTATAACTCATAATTGCTCAAAAACAGTCCAAATTTATGAAACTTGCATATTTATTTCTGTCAAAATAACATAAATATTACTCTAAAAAAGTAAAAAAAAATAAATAAAAAAAATAGATTTTACTTGAATAAACTTTCAGATGAAATAGTGATCAATTTTTCATGCTGCAGTGGTTCATCAATAGATGTACATATTCGTGTTTATCAGCAAGTGTGTGAGATATGAGGAAAAGACTGAATATATTTTACAACTAAGATAATTATCTTAGTTGTATTATTTATATGAGGTGGTTTTGTATGGAGTGATTTTTTTTTCTGTGGAATTGACTGATTATATTAATTGTTTCCGAACATGACGTGTAAAAGACTGTTGTTTCACTTGACGTGTAAAATGTTTTCAAATGCTTATATCTTTTAAAAAATAATTGATAATAATGGTGTTTTTTTTTGGGTTTAATTCATTTGCTTTTGAGTTTTTTTTATGGATTTTTCTAGGTCAAAACAGACCGGATTGTGTTATAATATATAATCTAGATGATGCAGTTATATTGCTCACACTCACATGATAACAACAAAAAAACACTGCATGACTCCTCACTCATGAGAACGGAGTTGGCGTCAGTAAACGTCCAGCAGGTGTCAGTAGATGACCTACACGCGGATCTCTGAGCTGTGTCTCTGATCCTCATGTGTGGGGGGATGTTGTTGTTTTTCAGTGAACTTCGAGGCTCTGATCATCGCGATGGCGGGGGTATGCGGGATTCCTTCTGCTGCTGGCCATCACCGTCTGCTGCTGCTGCTGCTGCCTTGTAAACGCAGACGCTCGTCCAGGTCAGACGTTCATATCAGACTCTTTTTCACACTAACCGCTTTCACTCTTCCACCTCAGAGCTGCCATGTGTTCTGTGGTCCAAGATGGAACCTCTCTAAACCTGGCAGATCTCAGTTTGTGAAACATGAGCAGTTCATTGAACCCTGGAAGAACCCAATCTTTTATTTGCTAAAATGGAACAGTTTACTGAAACCTTTAGAATAAAAAAAAAATAAAATAAAATAAAAAAGGCATATTTTAATTGATACCATATTTGATCCATCAGGCTTTTATGGCTCATATATTATATAGTGAGAATATGGAGTTAAATTTTATTCAGAGACTCAAACTGAGCAAAATATGCAGTTTAGGTCTAAACTGTCGGATATAAACTCAGAATTGCGAGGAAAAAAAAAGTCAAAATCCTCGGATATAAACTCAGAATTGCGAAAAAAAAAAGTCAAAATCCTCGGATATAAACTCAGAATTGCGAGAAAAAAGTGAGAATATGGAGGAAAAACAGCCGAACAGCTGAATTTTATTCAGAGACTCAAACTGAGCAAAAATATGTAATTTGCTGCAGATGCTGATATTTATATGATGACATTCCTGCTGCTTGTGATGAAGAAAATCAGTGAGGATCTTGTCTAACTAACAGTGCGCAGATACTGAAGAGCAGATTTTTACATAAAATGATCTAATCTATATCTCCCAGTAATGAGATGAGATGTAAATGCTCCAAACATATAATGCAAGTGATGGAGAGATGAAGAAATCAAGGCTCCTCAGAAGATGTGAGATGTTACTGAGAGGAGCTGTGGAAGATCATTCCTCCGCATGAGGAACAGTGAAAGTAAACCTTCTGGAAACAAACGGCTCCTCAAAAGATCCTGAGGATCAGAGTTGAGACTCTAAAACATGATTGATGGAGAATCAAGTAAAGCGGAGCTGCTTCAGTCCAGTAAGAGTTCATCTGATAGATTACTTAACTGCAGTTATTCTGACCTTTACTTGATCAAAATCACTCCAGATCTGACACCAGAAGCAGCAGCTGAAGCTGATTACACTAAAAGAGCTCTGACTGGATAAAAAATAAGAATGCTCAAGAATTGGCGTTTTCCCCCCCCCAAAGAGCTTGATTTTGTTATCTGTCGGGGTTTGTAAGGACACGTCTGTCTTGTCAATCAGAGATGATTTAATTTGTCAAGTCTTCCATCATGGTGTCAGTCCACCACGTCTCATGATGCAAAACGCAGACGAAGCAGAAAATCACTTCTTCTATCTCTTGCTTAATGCTTATTCCAGCTTCCACGTTAACGTCCTTTGTTCTGTGATGTGTAGAACGGCTCAGAGACGTGTTGTTTTTTTCAGCTCGAGTACAGATCAGAGTGGTCACTCTTTGTTCTCTATTCTGAGTGAATTGTTTTATGTTGTTTCGATATTGTTTCATGTGGCGGATTTCTGCTCTTCTGTTGCTTTTCTTCTTTTCTTGCGATCACGTAAAGGTCACACATTAGTATAGTTATCAGGGTTTTTTTTTTACAGGTTGTTCGTGTTCTTGGTCTCAGAAATGATTTTTTTCTAGTGCCGGTGAAATAATCCATGTGCAGTTTTGAGAGATAAGTATTAAAATATTAACCCCAGCTCGATGTTTTCTTATAGTTATAGCTGCCAGTTTGATGTCACGTGAGGTCTGGGAATTCATAATTATGCTGATAAACTTTGAGTTTTGTAAACTTGTAATTACAGTAAATCCGACATGACAGGAATATACCGTGATTCACTCAAACTCATTGTTAATGTACTAATATATATATTCTGAATTGGCTTTCATTTTCATATTTTCAGTTTTGACAGCGATGATGAGCAGTTTGCCCGGAGAAGAGAGGAGATCAGACAGCGATCAGATGAGCGGTACGTAGATCTCACATCTCAGATCAGCATGTGAGTTCAAACCTGATGAAACGAGTTACGTTTACATTGTAGATGAGAGTTTTTTTTTTGGTCAATTTAATAGTAGATGTTAAAGGAATAGTTCAAAAATGAAAATGTAGGTGAGTTTGTTTCTTCAAAGAAATGTAGCACTGCATCAGTGTCTCATCAATGGATGCTCTGCAGTGAATGGGTGCCGTCAGAATGAGAGTCTGATAAAAACATCACAAGTAATCCACAAGTAATCCACAGCACTCATTCCATCAGTGAACATCTGGCAGAGACAAAAATATACAAATCCACATTAAACCTTTTAACTCAAACAACGAGGAGTCTATATCCATAATACCTTCCTCCAGTGAAAAAAGTTGCATCTCCTTTTGTCCTCTCAGCAGTCAAAATGCCAGACACACTATTTGTTTATGTAGCTTGTTAAAACGCTGCTTGATCTGTGGCAGATTTCTCATCCTGATTCAGCATACGGCAGAACACTTTTTTCCACTGGAGTAACTTGTTATTATGGAGGAGAGACCTCTATGTATTTGAGTTAAAGAAGCAGGCTTAATATGCTGCGGGATGTGTTGTCATCGTTTGTCCGTTGCTCCAGAACAGATGTTCACTGTGGACTGGAGTGCTGTGGATTACTTGTGGATTTTTTTATCAGACCTCTGCATTCGGACGGCGGACCCATTCACGGCAGAGGCAAGTGATCAATGCTACATTTTCTGTTCTCCAAATCTGATGAAGAAACAAACTCCGCCACATCTTCGGATGGTCCTGCAGGTGAACACATTTACAATTTTTGGCTGGAACCATTTCTTTAAATACTGCAATACTTTGTGCATTTGTATGCCAGCTTTTCTTGTGAGGTTTTGGTTGGCATCAATCCCGTCGTGTCCAAAGTTGAAGGTTATTTTTTCAAGCACCTGTTGATCTGAAGCTGATTTGGGGCACGTAATGAGTGTGTGTGTTGTGTCTCATAGTGCTCTTTAATGATTACGTTGTGTTGTCGTGTAAATATGTCTGTAGGGCTTTCAGCAGCTGGTGTCTGCAACTAACAAGGTCACTTCTGTGTCAGACGTGACACTCGAGGGGGAGCAGGGATCTCCTTTTGAACTCGAGAGCTCAGATTACCGAGAGCAAGAGCCTCTGCAGTGTCTCGCCGATTGGTGTGCGATGCCTCGGATGTAACAATGTGCTTATGTTCAGTAATTTTACGTCTGTCACAACAAGAACTGCCTGATGGGCTTCTTTAGTGCGTATCGTGTTTGAATTATTATTATGTGCTACATCAGCAGCACAGTGCATTCTGATGTCCTTGAACATACATGGAGAGAATATTTAGTAAATGGAATTTTTGTTTTTGTTTAAGAAGAATTGAAAGATTGGAACAGACACAGGGTTTGTTAGCTGTGGTTAGTTCTATGATAGTTTCAAGTAACACTTTTCAATAAGGTTCCCTTTGTTAACACTAGTTAACTGCATTAGTTAACATGAATCAATAATTAAAATACTTTATTGTAGCATTTATTAAATCTTAGTTTGTTTTCCCCATGTCAACATTTACTAATACATTATTAAAATCAAAAATGTAAAACATCTGTTAATATTATTAATTATTTTTAGTATTTTTGTCATTTTTATGTCTGCACTCTATAGTATTTATTAATGTTTTTATTTTAAATTTAGTTTTAGTATTTTTTGTAATCTTTATTATGTTTATTATGTTTCAAATGCATTTAAAAATCTTGCTGACCACAAACTTTTGAATGTTAGTGAAACTTAGTCTTTTAATAAAGATTAGTTTTGTCCGCCGTTGATCTAAGCGTTTAGCATTGCATTTTAATGCAAAAGTCTGATCTGTAACAGATACACGTGTAAAACACTGAGCTGGTGGAGTTATTGTTGTGCTGCTTTGTTCAGGATTGTGGAAGCAGCAACAGATGGCTAATGGCTCCAGTGATTGTTCACAGATCAGCTGCTCATAAAGCTCTGGCTGATTTATTCGGGTATGAAGCAGCCGCAGGTTCGTCTGGAGGCTCGGCCCATCTTCTTTGTGGGCTGTAGAGAGGATGAATGATGCAGGGCGAGCGATTGGTGTTGTATAGCACTGCTCGTATGTCACACGCCCATAAAACACTGCTGCTCGTATTTACGACGAGCCTGTGAAGGAATGGACGGCCTTAAACAAAGACATGAACTCACTGTGAATCATCTACTGCCGCCCATGTGCTGCTCTTCAGGACTTGGCCGGCTTTCAGTTGAGCAGTTTTGGTTGCGTAAATTGGATCCAGGTTATGAGTTTGATTTGTTATTTATGTTCTGGTTTTACGTGATTCAGAATTTGTATTGGGCAAAACATTAGAAATCTGAGAAAAAAAAATCAGAAATGTAAGATATAAAAACCAAAGCTCTAAGAAAAAGGTCAGAATTGCGAGATGTAAATGTAAAACTACGAAAAAAGTCAGAATTTTGAGAAAAAAAAGCTCTAAGTGATGAAAAAAAGTCAATTGCAAGATATAAATGTAAAACTGTGCGAAAAAAAGTCAGAATTGCGAGAAAAATGTCAGAATTGCAAGATATAAATGTAAAACTGTACGAAAAAAGTCAGAATTGCGAGAAAAAAGTCAGAATTGCAAGATATAAATGTAAAACTGTACGAAAAAAGTCAGAATTGCGAGAAAAATGTCAGAATTGCAAGATATAAATGTAAAACTACGAAAAAAGTCAGAATTGCGAGAAAAATGTCAGAATTGCGAGATAAATGTAAACGTACGGGAAAAATTGTAATTGAGAGGTATAAATGTAAAACTGTACGAAAAAAGTCAGAATGAAATGTAAATGTAAACACTACTAAAAAAAGTCTAATTGCGAGATATTAAATTAAACTGTACCGAAAAAAGTCAGAACTTGCGAGAAAAATGTCAACTGTACGAAAAAAGTCAGAATGCGAGAATATCAATGTAAGACTGGAACGAAAAAAAGTCGAATTGCGAGAAAATGTAAAACTGTACAAAAATCAGAATTTCGAGATATAAATGTAACGTTACGAAAAAATCAGAATTGCGAGATGTAATGTAAAACTGTACAAAAAGTTCAGAATTGCGAGTATAAATGTAAAGACTAAAGATGAAAAGTCAGAATTGCTGAAAAATTGTCAGAAGCGAGATAAATGTAAACTGTAAAAAAAGTCAGAATTGCGAGATATAAATGTAAACACTGTACGAATAAACGTAGAATTGCGAGCTTATAAATGTAAAACTGTACCTGAAAAAGTAGAATGTGCGAGATATAAATGTAAACACTGTACGGAAAAAGTCAGAATTGCGGAGATGTAAATGTAAAACTGTACACGAAAAAGTCAGAATTGAGAAAAAAAGTCAGAGTGCGATATAAATGTAAAACTGTACGAAAAGTCAGAATTGCGAGAAAAATGTAAAACTGTACGAAAAAAGTCAGAATTGCGAGATATAAATGTAAAACTGTACGAAAAAAGTCAGAATTGCGAGAAAAATGTAAAACTGTACGAAAAAAGTCAGAATTGCGAGATATAAATGTAAAACTGTACGAAAAAAAAGTCAGAATGCGAGAGATATACATGTAACAAGCTGTACGAAAAAATTCATAATTGCGACGATGTAAATGAAAACTACTGAGAAAAAAGTCAGAATTGCGAGATGTAAAATGTAAACCTGTAAACGAAAAAAGTCGAGATTGCGAGATATAAATGTAAAAACTAACAAAAAAGTCAGAATTTTGAGAAAAAACGTCAGAAATTGCAAGATATAAATTCCTGGAACATAAGGCAAATAGAATACTATTTCATAATACTTTCACAAATAATTTTATTTGGACATCATGTGGCGGAACCAACACAAATTATCAAATACAATATTCAGCATGCATAGTTAACTAACACCACATAGTCCTGGATACGTTCTTTACATTTTCAGTTTTATTTCATGTCTCTTGAATTTCGAGATTTCATGCTCTCGACAGCACAAAGCACTGTTCAGCACAAACCATACTTTACATTGTATTATTTAAAAGTTTTTTTTAGTTGATACATTTTAATCACCTACTTTTTCCATTTTTTTTCACTCTGTTTAACATGAAGCTTATAACCCAAAAATATAAACCTATAAACTATAAATAACTCGAGTCAATCATTATATTATTTAGTGTATAGTTCACATGATCTGTCATCAGTCTAATTTACATAATTTCTTCCAAGGTCTCTGCAAAAAAAAAATACTACAGTAAAAATGATGCAAAATGGCACAGAAAATTCAGTATTTTTGTTCACCCACAGTCCAGTCTGTAAAAGCCGTCACTCATCTCTGGTTACTGTTCTGTTGGCAGGGAAGGCGGAGAGGAGGTGAAACATGATGAAATCCGCAAGAAAGGTATGGTAAGGTCCACGTCAGTTCTGTGCTTCTGTCATTAATATTCGAAGAGCAGTCCTATCTACATTATGACTCTTTTTCTCTGCAGTTAGGAACTAGAGAAACTAGTATGTGTCATAAAAGCTCTGAAATAAACACAAAATAAAACTATGGGAATGATATAGTTGACTAAAACCTGGTAAACAACGCTCACATTTTAGGTTTTAAATGTATCCTGGACCTGATTGGCTACTTTTATTTCTAAATATTTTATTATTTGTTTAAATTATTTATTATTGTATTTATCCCTGCTCCCAAAAAACATACATATAAAACAGTAGAAATAAATTGGTGTTTACAAGAAGTTCCTTTACTGTGCAGGTTGCAAATATGGGGTCGGTAAGATTTTTAAATATTTTTTCATATATAGTCAGCAGACAGTGTGTCCCATGTTTGTTCACTCACTGATGTATTTGAGCTGTTCCGGTTGAAGAATTAGCTGGAGATAATTGCCATTAATTACTTATGGGTAGGATTCAGACTGGCCAAACACTCTAAAGTGCTCAGTTCTGCAGAAATGTCTTGGATTAGCTAATATATCGCCAGTTGTTAAACTGTTTGGCTGATTACAGGACTCATGGTGGAGATGTTTGTGACAACAGGTCTTTATTGATCTGGTTCCTTGTGGTTGGTCTGAATAAGGCTTATATCTCATCAGATAAACGTGTTCTTTCCAACGCAGTCCGACTACAGGAACACTCAGCTTTCCTGATCGACTGCTCTGCGCCAGAGTTCCTACACACTGCCTGATCAATGCTGATGTGGCCTCGGCAGAGGCGAGTAATATTGTAAATGAGAAATACTCATTGAAGCTTGTTGGCCACCACCGCCATAGAAATTATCTCACCATTGAGATTTTTTTTTTTTTCCTCCTACAAACTGTACGAAAAAAGTCCAGAATTGTGAGATGATGTACAATCCTCGAATTGTAAAGAATAAAGAAACTATAATTTGCATAATAATTTTGTAAATAATTAATTTGGACAATTAGTGGCAACACCAACAAAAATATATCAAATTACATATCAGAATGAATAGTTACTAAACAACATAGGTGGATACGTTCTTGTACAGTTGCAGTGTTATTTTATGTCTCTGAATGTCACGATTTCATGCTTTTCAGAATGTTTTTTGGTTACCGACGTTTACATCAGATTGCGATATGTAAACGCAAAACTATAAGGAATAGGTCGAGACATGCGTATGTAACGTAAACTGTATGACAGTAGGAATTGCGTGATGTAAAATGCAAAATCTAGAAAAAAGCAAAATTGTCAGATGTAAACTCAAAAAAAAATTATAAAAAAAGTCAGAATGCGATTTAAACGCCCAAAATAGAAAAAAGTAGACTCTGCGATATGGTAAACGCAAGATTATGCAACAAGTCAGAAACTGCGATAGTGAACTGCAGAATATGAAAAAAGTCGAACTGCGATAGGTGAACGCAGAATGTTGAAAAAGTCAGAACTGCGATACATAACGCAAAATTATGAAAACAGTCAGAATTGGCCGAGATGTAACCGCAGAACTATGAAAGAAATCAGAACTGCGAATATGTAAAGCAGAATATGAAAAAGTCAGGAAACTGCGATACTAAAGCAGAAACTGAATTATGAAAAAAGTCAGAACTGCGATATGTAAACGCAGAATTATGAAAAAAGTCGAATGCGATATGTAAAGCAGAGAAGTAGAAAAAATTCAGAATTGGATATGTAACGCAAAATAGAAAAAAGTCAGACTGCGAAATGTAAACGCGAATAGAAAAAGTCAGAATTGCTGATATGTACGCAGCATTATGAAAAAAAGTCAGCACTGCGCATGTAAAAACAGCAAATTATGAACAAGGCAGAACTGCGATATTGTAAACGCAAAATTATGAATTAAAGTCAGGAACTGCGATATGTAACACGCAAAATATGAAAAAAGTTCAGACTGCGATATGTAAACGCAAAATATGGAAAAAGTCGACACGCGATATGTAAACGCAAAATTATGAAAAAAGTCAGAATGCGTATTGTAAAAGCAGAAATATGAAAAAAGTCAGAACTGCGTATGTAAACGCAGAATTATGAAGAAAAAAGTCAGAAACTGTGATATGTAAACGCCAAATAGGAAAAAATCAGAACTGCGATGATTGTAAACGCCAAAATTACTGTACAAAGTCTAGAACTGCGCTAGGAATCGCAAAATTATGAAAAGTCAGAACTGCGATATGTAAACGCAAAAATATGAAAAAAGTCAGAACTCTGCGATATGTAAAACGCCAAAATTATGGAAAAAAGTCGAACTGCTCGATTATGTAAGAACGCAAATTATGAAAAAGTCAGGACACTGCGATATGTAAGACCGCAAAATTATGAAAAACGTCAAGAACTGCGAAATAGTCAAAACGCCAAAATTATGTAAAAAGTACAGAAACTGCATATATGTAAAACGCACAATTATGCAAAAAAGTCAGAACTGCGATATTGTAAACGCAAAAATGTATGAAAAAAGTCAGAACTGCTATATTGTAAACGCAACATTATAAAAAGTCAGAACTGCAGATTAAAACGCCAGAATTATTAAAAACGTCAGAATGCGGATATGTAAACGCAAAATTGATGACAAAAAAGTCAGAATTGGCGATATGGAAACGCAAAATTATGAAAAAAGTCCGAACTGCGATATTTAAACGCAGCAAATTATGAAAAAAGTCAGAACTTTGCGCGATATGTTAAACGCATCAGAATTTATGAAGTCAAAACTGGCGACGAATGTAAGCGCAGCTCTCATGAACGGACAAAAAGTTTCCGCGATATTGTGCGGCGTATGTAAACGGCAAAATTATGAAAAAAGTTCTAATGCGATATGTCAAACGCAAAAGTAGGGGCTAGAAAAAAGTTCCGACTCCGGGACTGCGATATGTAAACGCAAAATTATGAAAAAAGGTCAGAACTGCGATATGTAAACGCAAAATGATGAAAAAAAAGTCAGAATTGCGATATGTAAACGCAGAACTTAGGAAAAAGTCAGAATTGCGATATGTAAAACGCAGAATTAGTAAAAAAAGTCAGAACTGCGATATGTAACGCAAAATTATCCAAAAAAAGTCAGAACTGCGATATGTAAAAAAATTCAGGATGTCCTACCGTCAGACTGCGCAAATGTAATGCAAAATTATGAACAGAATAGTCACCCTATTGCGTGATGTAAACAAATCCCTGCCCAAAAAAAGTAAAATTGCGTCGAGATTGTAAATCGCCAAAACCTATAAGAAAAAAAGTCAGAATTGCGAGATTTAAGATGCAAAGCTTCTATGAAAAAAGCCAAAATTGTGAGATGTAAACTCAAAAATATGAAACAAGTCAGAATTGTGCAGATGTACACTTAAAACTCTATGAAAGTAAGTAAGATTGCGGCGGAGGCCAGGAGACAGAACCCTCGCAGCTGCTGCACACAAACAGCCAGCAGAAAACCACATGAACCTGAGACAAGCTGAAGGAAAGTGTGGGTTCGATGACCGCAGAAGAGCATTTGTCTTCCAACACAACACGGCTTCATTATTTAGAAAAAATGCACAACTACATGGAAGCAAACTTTTTTTATTTTATTTTTATTTTATTTTTATTTTATGTTTATTTTATTTTATTTTATTTTTTATTAATTATTTTGTTTTATCCATTTGGATCTAATTAATTATTTATATTATCTTATTTTTGTAATTTTTATTCTTTAAAATACTTTTATTTTATTTATATTTTTTTTTCCATTTTCTTCAAATATCAAATTCTTTTAGTATTTAATTTTATTCCATTTACTTTACTTTGTCTTAATTTATTTTTGTATTTAATTTATTTATTCTTATGATTTTAATTTATTTGTCGATTTACTTAAATCAACTGTAATATTTATTTAAATCACTTAATTTCATGGTAATTATATATTTTATTTAATTTATTTTGTATTTTACCTTTTCTTAGAGTAATTTAGTTTATTATTTAAGTGTATTTCATTTAATTTGATTTATTTTATTTTTATATGTTTATTTATTTATTTTTTGTAGTTTTATTTTTTATTTTATTTCCTATTTATTTATTCATTAATTTATTTTCTATTTTATTTAATTTAATGTAATCAGCCTGCAGATTGGTGTGAGTGTCTGTGGCTGCGTGTTTGACATGCAAAAATATGAAAAAAGTCAGAATTACGAGATGTAAACGTAAAATACTAACAAAAATTTCAGAATTACAAAATGTAGATGTAGAATTCTGAGTAAATTGGAATTGCAATTCTGTGAAAAAAGTCTGATTCGCGATATATGAAACTTGCACGTGAGAGTCAGTTACCTTTTTTATATTTTTGTTCAATGGCAGAAATAAGCTTCTATAAATACTAAAGCAAACAGTTGCTTTACTAGATAGCAGTAGGATATTAGTACTAATTGCTCTGTTGAAAGCAGAATTATTTGACTCATTACTTATGAATTAAGACCTTGATTATCCTTTACCAGATGCACACAGACATACAATAACCTGTCCTTCAGTTCATTATTAAAGATCACTTATCTGTGCGACGCAGAAAACGGCTCATGCATATTTCATCAGATTGCGTTTACTAACTATTTCAGTCATTGCCTGAATTACATCATTCAGAAAATGCTAAATATTTATGTTTTTTTTTTTAAAGAAAATAACGTTTTAAAGCACAGATGCAAAAGTTGCACAAGGATTTGAGGAGAGCTGAGGTTTTCCTCCAGCACTAATAGGTGAAAAAGCATCAGACGGGCTGCTTGACTCGTGCTTGATTAACTCTGTGCTAATTAGTGCCGGGTGGAGAGCTGAGAAGAGCTGTAATTTATGTGGTGGCAAAGGCCCGGATTGCGTCCCGGCGCTACAGAGGAATGAGGTGAAATGTAAATGTATTCGCCGCCTGCGATCGCAGCTCCTGCGGTGTGTGAGAGTGAGAGAAACGAGAGCGGGTCACTGAAGCTCCGGCGGAGGCCAGGAGGACGAACACTCGCAGCTGCTGCACAAACACCAGCAGAAAACCACACGACCTTGAGACAAGCTGAAGGAAGTGTGGGTTCATGCCGCAGAAGAGCATTTGTCTTCCAACACACGGCTTCTTTTATTTAGAAAAAAAATGCACAACTACATGGAAGCAAACTTTATTTTATTTTATTTTATTTTATTTTATTTTGGGTATTTATTTTATTTTATTTTATGGTTATTTTATTTTTGTTTTTTTTTTTTTTTTATTTTTTTATTTTTTATTTTTATTATTTTTTTTTTATCAATTTGATCTAATTAAGTAATTTCTATTTTATTTTTGTAATTTTTATTTTAATACTTTTATTTATTTATATTTATTTTAATTTTCTTAAAATGTAAATTTTATTATTTAATTTGATTCCATTTACTTTTACTTTGACTTTAATTTATTTTTGTATTTTTAATTTATTTTTATGATTTTAATTTATTTGTTATTTACTTAAATCAAATGTAATATTTTTTTAAATAAATTTTATTTAATTTTAATTTATATTTTATTTAATTTATTTTGTATTTTACCTTTTCTTAGAGTAATTTAGTTTATTATTTAAGTGTATTTCATTAAATTTTATTTATTTTATTTTTGTATGTTTATTTACTTATTTATTTATTCTAGTTTTTTTTTTTATTTCCTATTTATTTATTCATTAATTTATTTTCTATTTAATTGAATGTAATCAGCCTGCAGATTGGTGTGAGTGTCTGTGGCTGCGTGTTTGTCATTCTGGTGAGCCGGTCGCTCTTGCCGGTGAAGAGGGTGTTGAAAGTAGAGAGAAGATCAAAGGATGTGAGTCTCTCCGAGAGCTTCATCCCTCTGTATCTGATGACAAGACTCTTCTCATCCCGCTCACTCGCTCGACCGCTGGAGCTTCTTCATGTTTTCACAGCACGCCGGCTCCTCATCGCTCACGTTCACGATGTAAACTCAGAATTCAAAGGAGAAAAAATCAGAAATCAGAGTTTATATCTCTCAATTCTGACTCTCTTTCTCAAAATGGTTAGAAAGTCAGAATTTTTTTTAATCCCATGGCAGAATCAAGTTTCCATAGTTTCCTCATCCTGCTGCAAACAAAAAGTCATTTTTGTAAACTTTAACTTGAGCACGAAATTGAAGTCATTGTCTGAGCGTGTGGTGATGCTGCTCTGTTATGACTGATGGTTTTCTGGGCCGTGTCCCTCATTGGCTCTGCTGTGTGCTTGTGTGTCCTGCGGTGAAGCGCGCCGGCTCCGCTCCGTGTGTGTGTGTGTGTGTGTGTGTGTGTGTGTGTGTGTGTGTGTGTGTGTGTGTGACAGCATGATGGATGGAGGCCATCAGGGACTGGGCGTCTCCGACCTGCTGCTCTCTCTCTCTCTCTCACACACACACACACACACACACACACGAGCGTCTGCCCTCCGAAGGACGTTCTGTGTGAGCTTCTGCCCGTGTGTCACACAGCAACAGGGTCCAAAACAAACACCAAACTGACTAACTAAGAGATTTTGATCAATTTTGCTTCCATAACATATCCTCTTTCAGACTCGTTGGAAAGAAAACATCCAAAATACACAGTTAAGTGTTTATTTTATGACACTTTATTAACAGGTGTCTGTAGATTTCAGTTACAATTCTTAAAAGGCTGTTTTCTTAAAATTAGGGTCTTTCTCAACTTCAGCAACACATACATACATCAAAATTTAGTTTTTACTGATGGGTTTGTTCATTTATCATTCATTATTTAGACTTTATGTATTATATGTGTTAGGATGTCTGTCTGAGATTTTTTATATTTTTTTTATTTGTTTTTTGTTATTTTCTTATTTTCATGTTTAGTAATTTCACTTTAATGGCAATGAAAAGGTTATGGTGTGTTGTGTGTGTGTGTGTGTGAGACCCTGGACCACAAAACCAGTCATAAGGGTTAATTTTTTGGAATTTTTCTGAATAAATAATCTCTCCATTGATGTGTGGTTTGTTAGGAGGACAATATTTGTCTGAGATACAACTATTTGAAAATCTGGAATCCGAGGGTGCAAAAAAATCTAAATATTGAGAAAATCATCTTTAAAGTCGTCCAAATGAAGTTCTTAGCAATGCATATTACGTATCAAAAATTAAGTTTTGATATATTTACAGTAGGAAATTTACAAAATATCTTCATGGAACATGATCTTTATTTAATGTCCTAATGATTTTTGGCATAAAAGAGAAATGTATAATTGTGACTCATACAATGTATTGTTGTCTATTGCTAGAAGAGTCATGTGACTGTAACAGGTTTCATCTCCGCTGTCCTTGTTTTCCAGGTCTCATCCCAGACTCCGATCATCCGTACAGCAAGTTCGAGAACGAGTGAAAGCGAGGGATCGGACATCCAGCCGCACAGGAGTCACTTCACCACGTGCTTTGCTCTTTTGAGACTCGTCGGATCACTTTAGGTTTGATGGAGCTCAGACTGAGATTACCTTGTCAGTCCTTCCATTGGTTAGAAATCTCTCTCTCTCTAGTTATGATTAATGTGTGCGTACAGACTCTCTCTCTCTCTCTCTGACACGGTTTCTCTTTTCTTTATAACTCGAACACAACAGCATCACACTGCAAAAAACGATGCTCTTCCTCTGTATTTTTCAGCACGGATATCTAAACATTCTTAAATCAAGATAGCGAAATGAGACAAGATTTGAAGTCTTGTTTTTTGTATCGAAGTGATTTTAGGCTTTAAACAGGAATAAATGTCTTTCGGTGGGTCAGAAAAATCAACTTAATTCAAAGGGAAAGCTGATTTTTTTTGCTCACATTCGCAGATATTTTTTTCTAGTTTTAAGCATAAACTCACTTTATTTTGATTCATTTTTTCAGAATTTTTTTTTTTTTTTTTTTATCTCAAGCAAAATATATCTTGATTTAAGAAAATACAAGAATTTTTTTTTTTGCATATTTTTAATGCTTTAGATGAAACTGATGTTACTGTTAATAGCCAAAAAGGCTGTTAGAATGTGATTATTATTTTGTGTTTCTTTGTTTTCTTATAGAGAATTTAAGAATTAGTAAATTCAAAAATGTAAATTCTACGATGATTTATTCACCTTCGTGTCGCTTTTTCAGCACAGCAGCAGTTCATGAGCGCGACTTTCAAACTAAGATGGACAATAAATACAACATAACAGTAGACGATATGATGTGTACACTATATTTACATGAAGTCGTCTTATATGAGTCATACGATACTTTCTTTCTAGTTTTATTCGCTGACCAAAAACATGGTGCAATAAATGCAAATAAGATTTTAAGAACTTCATTGGTGATTAGTGAACTTAATTTCAGTCTAATTCTCACAAAAAGCATCAAATGACTTCAGTAATATAGTGCATGTATCATATGGGCTACCTTTATGGATTCATATGATGCATTTTATTTTATTTTATTTAAAAATGCATCATATGGGATACTAAACTATTGTGAAAAAAACCTGCATGAGGATGCAAAAAAATCTCCTTTGCATTCCATGCAAAAAAATAACAACATATGGGTTTGAAATGACATGAAGGTGAATAAGTTCAAATGAGTTCAATTTTCAGTGAATTGTTGCACTTTCTGATTCAGTTGTGATTGCAAACTCAGCATCTTTTTAATCACTCGGGCTTCTGTTTGTATTTATACTGTGTGTTCTTATTAAAACATGTCCTAATAAAAACAAGCTTCCACTTTTAAAGAAAGCACGGTGCTGTATCCCTGTGTGGACTGATGACGGGTTAAGTGAAATTCACATCACATCCGGACATGTTCCCTTTCACAGCCTGGAGGAAGTAGTTTGATGCTCCTCCTTTTCATACTACACCACCAGCTGCAACATGAATGCATGATTTTTTTATAAAGTGCATTTAATAACTCAATTCGTTTAAACACAGAGTAGAAAATCGTTCCTCTCCAGGTGATTTGGCATCTTATTTCATGACACCTGTTCTACGGTTCAGACGTAAGCAGCGTTTAAAACAGACAAGCATGTTAATTCTTTGCCATAATTAGAATAACAGTGACATTTGTGCGTTAGATTGCAAAGGCAAGAAATCAAGAAATGTGAATGTTTGGGCAGATCCGTGTGAATTTGCTGGAGATGCATCCGCTGCATGTTAAAGATGCTGAACGGAACGAGACGAGCGCAGCAGTCGCATGCAAGATTTAAGTGAGCATGAAATCAACACTGACACTATTTACTTTCTTTATATGTGTTTCTGCATAATTCATCAGTGCACGTTATTCCAAGGGAAATGATACAGGAGAATCATAAATCTCTTGTTTTTCATCCGCCATCAAATCAATTTCTCATGCATGAAATTCATGCAAATACGTCAGATTATGGAAGTTCACTTGAAAAAATTTTATTTGGCATAAAGAAACTGAAGCCTAGGTAAGGACCATTGAAATAATTAATCATCAAATAAACATATATATATATATATTTTTTGCATTATCATGACAATTTTTCTGTATGTAAGTAAATTAGCCCATAAAGGGTTTATTTATATTTATTTACTTCATTTTATATTTATTATTTTATTATTTCCATGGTGGTACTATGGTACAGTGATGATATCAGGTGTATCATATGCTTTTTTCTTATTTTTCTGTATGAATTATGTAATGTACAGAATATTTTAATCTTTAAAAAGAAATTGAAAAACTGTAAAAATGTAAACAAACTGTAAAAACATGGCAGTACTGTATGTATTGGATGAAATCAAATGAAACACACACACATTTTTAGTCATTACAAATATTTAATGAATAGTGAATATATTTATTTAATGAATAAATAAATGCATTTTATTTAATGACTCCTTTCTAAACACGCAAGGTCACCTTACAGCAAGCAAAATGATAAAAAATACCAAAATGAGTAACAAAAGACAAACAGATAATGCCAGCGTTATAAAATTCAACAGCACAAGTGCATACATACATCATAAATACAGTAGAGGCTTAATAAGAGCAAGTCATAAAAATATTATATAATATGAAAAATAAAAATAATAAAAAATATATAATGTGAAATATATATATATATATATATATATATAACAAAAAATATACACACTTTTTTATGAATAATTACATTTACATTACATTTAGTCATTTAGTAGACGCTTTTATCCAAAGCAACTTACAAATGAGGACAATAAAAACAATCAAACACTAACAAAAGAGCAATGATATACAAGAGCTGTAGCAAGTTTTTAAAAAAATTATATGATAAATAAAAAGAAAACAGATAGAATAGATTTTTTTAAAGAAAACAAGCAGTTAGTAAATGATTGCAAGTCTAAAAGGGACAAGTGTTTTTTTTATTTTGTAAAGAATAGAATTAGAATAGACAGTGCTAGAGTTAGAGGGTCAAATGAAGATGGAAGAGATGTGTTTTTAGCCGATTCTTGAAGATGGTAAGGACTCATCTGCTGGGATTGAGTTGAGCAGGTCATTCCACCAGGAGGGAACATTTAATATAAAAGTCCGTAAAAGTGATTCTGTGTCTCTTTGGGATGAACAATCAAGAGACGTTCACTTGCAGAATACAAGCTTCTAGAGGCACATAAGTCTGAAGTAATGAATTTACTTTTTCTGTGTCAGAGCCAGTGCTGGTTTTTGTAGAAAAACATTAATGCCTTGAATTTTATGCGAGCAGCTATTGGTAGCCAGTGCAAATTGATAAACATGCATTATTTTTGGCTTATTAAAAATGTATCAGTGCTGCCGCGTTCTGGATTAATTGTAAAGGTTAAAGGTTTGATAGAACTGGCTGAAGACCTGCCAAGAGAGTGTTGCAGTAGTCCAGCCTGGACAGAACAAGAGCTTGAACAAGGAGTTGTGCAGCATGTTCTGAAAGATTTAAAAGGGCCTGATCTTCTTGATGTTGAATAAAGCAAATCTGCAGGACCGTAGACAGTTTTAACAATGTGGTTCTGAGAAAGTTAGCTGATCATCAATCATAACTTCCAAGGTTTCTGGCTGATCTTCTTTTTTTGAAGGAGTTATGGTTGATGTGGATGGTGAAATTGTGATGAAACGATGGGTTTGCTGGAACCACAAGCAGTTCTGTCTCGACAAGGTTGAGTTGAAGCTGATGGTCCTTCATCCAGCAAGAAATGTCTAATACTAATAATCTAATAATGAATGCATTTATTTAATAATGCATTGATTTAATGAATAAATACAATTATATAATGTGTGTGTGTAGTTGGTTTTGTGTATTAATAATAATCTAATATTTGTTTGTTTTTTTTTGTGTGTATATATATATATTTTTTTTTTTACATGTAGTGGTTAGTTTTTTTTTTTTTTTTTTTTAGTTTTCCTGTATGAATTATTAATGAAGTCATGCACGGAATATTTGGGTCTTTAAAAAGCCATTTAAAAACTGTACAAATGTCCAGAGGACGCCTGGCTTTTATTATAAGGCGAGGCGGTGCTCTACAGATGACGGACAGCTGCGTCAGCCAATAAAAGACGCGACGTCCATTTCACGGCCAATGGTTGCATCGCGGGGGCGGGGCTAGCTCGCTGTTTTATTCGCAGTCTCGCCGAGCAAGAGGAGAATCCCAAAGAAATGACATCCAGCTTTTCCAGAAGAAACCGCGGCGCTTAGACACGCTCTCCTGAAGTTTCCCTCCTCACATCAGCACGGATTACTGCTCGTTCTTCAGATATGTAGTGATTAGTCTTCGGAATGTGTGTTTAATACAGAAGGACAGTGTTTTTCCACACGACTCTGATTCCAAACTCCCTCAGCTTCTATTCGGACATGTGTGATTTAATGCCAGCGGCTCAGCCGGCCGAGAAAATCGGGAAAATGAAGAAATTAAGAAGAACTCTGTCGGAGAGCTTCAGTCGCATCGGTGAGTGTCCACAAACACGAGACTAAAACTTCAAAGTGTGATTGTGATTGTTGAGCTCCTCACAGACCAGCCCGGAATAGAATACAGAATAGAATTGTGTAGAATTCTTCCGCATCGGTATCTTAGGTGAGGTGATCAGCGCGCTTGATTTCTCTTCGGAGTTCTTTAATATGTTTATCAGGTTTCATCAAAAGCTGTTTGTTGTCTACCTTTCAGTAGATTTTATTTCTTCTTCTGTGGTTTTAAGGGTTTGTGGAAGATGCTGAAGATGCTGAAGTGCTTTATGCATCTCAGAAACATGCGGGTCGCATTTCACCCCCAAATCAAAATGAATTTTTTTTTTTTCATAAAGTGAAACCTGTGATGTACTGCAATTATATTTATATTTTAAAATATTTTTTTATTATACTATTTAAAAGATTTTATTTTTTAATATGTATTGATTTTTATAATATATAAAATAAAAATGTAAAAAATATACATTTTATTTAATATAATATAATTAATTTTATACTTCATAAAACATTTTATTACTTTTTATGAATCATTATAAATATGTATATATATATATATTTATTTATAAAAAATTTTATAAATTTTTATGAATAATTATAAATATGTATATATATATAAAATATATAGATATGCTGTAATTAATATATATATAAGATAAATATATAAAATATATAGATTATACTGTTAAATATATATATATGTTTTTGTTATTAATCATTTTAATTAATATATATGTTGTTGTTTTTAAAATATTTAGATTTTTTAATTTTTAAAGATTTTTGTAAAATTAAAAAATAAATTGTAAAAATATATCTATATATATAATTGTTTTTATTTTATAAAATGTTTTTTATAAATCATTATATGTGTGTGTGTGTGTATATAATATATAGATGTACTGTAATCATATTTATAATTTTTTTCATTATTTATTATTTATTATATTATATTTTATTTAAATATTTTATTTTTAATTATGTAAAGAGTTTTATCAAATTAAAAGTTAAAAAGATAAATATATATATATATATATATATATATTAAATATATATATATATATATATATATATATATACATATATATATATATATATACACACACACACACACACACATATGAAAAATAATAATGAATATTTATCAGGTTTCATCAGCCTCTTTGACAGATATGATTGAGGCTTTTGGTTTGTAATAAAGCCTGCTAATATTTGATGGTTATCCAACATCATAATGCTGCCTCTGTATGAAAATGCAGTTCAACAAATCCAAACAGATCAGTGGCATGTGCTTCTGCAGTGTGTAACAAAACCACGTGCATTGCATTTCTTTTAGACCCCAACCATAATGCAACATCTTTTCTTATCATCAAGCTAAAATGTTCCAGTTAACTTGGAAAAGCAACGATGCAACAAACTCATAATTAAATGTTTTTTGAGATATTTGAGTTTTAGTCTTCTGTCATCAGATGTTTCTCCTCGGAAAAGTCTCATATTTCAGTATGAGCTCAAATGATTTGAGCAGTGCTTCAACACAGTTTTGTGGCTTATTGCATGTCGCCTCTTAAGGAGAGAGCGTTGAGCACTTGTTAGGGAACTGAACTGTCTTCAGTCAGTGTCATAAAGGCTCTTCTGTTGCAGCGGCGCTTAAAGATGCTGCCTAAGGGCCTTTCTATCCTAAAGTCGCTGACTTCACCCGTCACACATCTCTCACTTGATCTGCGCTCATCCGTTCTGTTAAAGCAGCAGAGATGCCCTGGTGATTGTGTCTCTGCACACGAGTAATTCATGCGGGCTCCGTTCCAAAACCTAGTTAATTATGCTGCCTGCGAAGACACCTTTTGTGCATCATGCAGACAGAAGACAATGCCAGAATTCACTGCAGCAAAATATATACAAGATTTGAATGAACTTATTTGTACTTCTGTGCCTTAAAGTATTAATAAAAATACTTCAATCTTATTAAAAAAGTACTATTTTATGCAGTACTTGTGCACAGTGTTAATATGCATGTAAGAGTATCACGTCATATTAATCATCATATTTAAATGGTCACAAATCAAAATATATATTTTTTTTCATTAAGTGAAGCCTATGATGTAGTTTAAATAATCTATGGTTCATTTGTTTTTAAAACATTTTTATATATTACATATAAAAATATTAAATATTTTATTGCATACAGTATACACACACACACATTTGATTATATTTTTTTATTTTGTTAAAATAGTAAATATTTTATTTTTATTTTTAGTATATAAATGTTATATTCTTATATATTCTAGAAAAATATAACAAAAAATATTATATATTATGCATGTAATTTTTAACTGTTTATAAAAGTTTTTAGCTATATATAAATATTTTAATATGTATAGAATATTTATATATATATATATATATATATATATATATATCTATATATATATATATATAATATATATGTGTGTGTTACTTTAAAAATTATTGTAAAAATATTGTAAAAAAAAAAATCTTATAAATGAAAATATTAAATATCATAAAGATCAACTATTTTTTACAAATTACATTATAAAAATCGGATAAATTATTATTATATTATAAAAATATTTCTTGTAAATTTTAGTTTAAAACATTTTTATATATTATATGTTAAATATTTTAAAAATGTTTTATAGTGATAATTGTTTTTATATAAAATCTGGCTTAAATTTTATTGCAAAATATAATTTTTTACATTTGTTTTCACCTGGTACTGTTTAATTGGTAGTGTTTTTTTGTATTTTTTTGTTTGAAGTGTTTTTATGCATGTCATCAGCATATCTAAATGGATTATGAGTCGAGTCTCATTTATTCATTTATTTATTCATGTAGACCGTTCCAAATGACTCACTTTTAAAGATGCTGTCTATGTAGGTGTCATTCAGCAGTGCAGTGCACTAGTTCCGTTGTGTTGTCTCCTCATATCTCTGTGTGTTTGTTCTCGGCGTCTCTGTGTGTTTGAAGTTGCATGATGATGTTTTTAGACGCTACAGAAAGCTCTTCTTCTGAATGTGTGGGATGGAGATTTTGAGCTCATGTTGTGGTTTTTTTTGTGTTTAAGTGGGTTTGGTTGATTTGATGCTGAAGTTGCGCAGAATGTCACACAGGTGTCTTATAATTAAATCAGAAGTGAAGTGAATGAAGTAAAATCTGTAATATTTCTGCCGTTTCGGTCTCAGTTTTCCGTCGTTAAAACAGCAACAGTGACATGAATAAATCATATTGCGAGGAGCATGAAAGATGCTCTGCAGCGGCGCTCGTTTAACACTCGTTAACACGACTGTGCTTCAGTTAAACTATGAGAGGGGTTTATTAAGCAGCCAAATGAAGGAGATTATTATGTTTTCAAGGAGAGTTCTGGATTGAGTTGAGTTTTATTGACAGTGTTTTTATGCGTAATGTTGATTTTCACAATGTATTTTTGTACAGTTATAAATTTTATAATTTGTATATATAAATTTTATATATATATATATATATATATATATATATATATATATAAATATATTATATTATTATATATTTAATAATATATAAAAAATAATTAATGATATAATTTTTAATAGTGCCCCATAGACTTTAGATAACAAATTCTTTTTCTGTTGTAACCAACAGCATGTCAAAAAAAAAAAAAAAAAAAAAAAAAAAAAAAAAAAATAAATATATATATATATATATATATATATATATATATATATATGAATATATAAATAAACATTTTAAAATGTATTTTTAATATATATATATTTTATAATATAATAAAATATTTAATATCATAATGTTTACTATATATATTCAATTTGTATTATATATGAAAAAATCATAATGTTTACTATATATATTCAATTTGTATTATATATGAAAAAATAAATAATACAAATTGAATATTAAAATATTAAATAGAATAGAATAGAATAACCATAATATTAGATATAATATAACAACCAATAGTAAGGATAAATATACGCAATCTCTATCTCTCTGTGTGTGTTTGTGAAAGCAGTGCATATATTTCATTTCACATTTCAGTTTGGATCTAATATGGGTAGTTTATTTGAGAATAAGTTGGTTTATTGACTGTGGATCAATCTTTAATTTTGGTCATGTGGGTTGGGGATCTTTAGTGATATTTTTTGAGATAATTAAATGGATGTCATGCAGTATTTACATACAGAGAGCAAAGCTTTATTACCAACAATCAATGATCTGCTCCCAGTGGTCACTGCATCCAGAACACGTCCAGTTTCTGTTTTCTTCATCAAATGAAGGTCGATGTTTGCTGTGAGAGAGGATCAGGTTAAATGTTCATCGTTCAATAGACCAAACCATTTGTCTGTGGTTTCAAGGCTTTGTGGGAGATGAGTAAACCACTTCATTATCTGATAAGAGCTCATAAACATCAAGGCCACATTTCACTCCGAAATTCAAAGAAATTGTATGTTTTTTCATAAAGTGAAGTCTATGATGTACTGCATAAATACCTTACTGCTTACCTTACAGTTCAGATGGTCTATAATTCATGAAATTTAAAACTTGTATTAGTTTTTAATATTTTTTTTTTTTATTTTTTATTTTTTTTTTTTTTTAAATAATATTTTTTTATTTTTAATATTTATTATTTTTATTTTTAATTATATATTTTTTTATATAATATTGTATTTTTTGATTTTATATTATATTGTATATATTGTATTATTATTATTTTTCAAAAATATATATATATTTTTGTATATATACAAAAATACAATACATAACAAAAATACAATATCATATCATATTATAAAATAATAAAATATATTATAAAATGATAAAATATTTGTATGTATTTTTATAAAATATTTTATATAAAAGTCTATATTTTCTACAAATATATTTTTTATAAAATATTTTATATAAAAGTCTATATTTTCTACAAATATATACAATTTATTTTTATATTATTATTATTATTAATATGTAATATGTTAATATGTAATTACTAACAAAATAAATATTTTTAAATATTTAATATTAAAAAAATTAAAACGTAATTGTAAAAATAACAACATTCATTTTGATTTCATGAATAATATAATTTCTAATTTCTTCCATTTGATTTTGGGGTTAAATGTAAGAATATTCCTGTGGTTGTGGATGGAAAAATATTTCAGCTTATTACAGCCTTATTGGTTTTTCATTTGCATGTGCAGAATGCATTAAAGAGCCACTTTTATGCTGATTTTATTCTTTTATTCTCTGTTCAATAGTCATTAAAATGTCTGATATTCCTTCTCTTTCTCTCCCCTAGCCTTCAAGAAAGAAGACAGCGGCTTTGACGAGGTGAGAGACACTGTGGACGCTTTCACTTTCATGATCGAGTGTTGATATAACCCTCGTGAGCCGTTATTGAGAAGCCTCGGCCGTGTTTGCTGCGGTCGTGTGCTGTCTGTGGTTTAATGGATTTCCCAGCGCTCTGACTGTCACAGGAGCAGTGCATGCTGGGATGTGTGGGTCTCTGGGGTTGAAGTGTCAGCTGTGATCATCGGAGAGATGCTTCATTGTTCTCCGTTGCGTCTTTCAGTTCCGCTCGCTCTGGAAACAGGCCTCGAGTGACACACAAACGCTCGGCAGGAAGACGAAACCTCACCCTTTTTACTCTCTTACAGCCGTTACTCAGTGCTTATTGATCATTTATTCCCAGAGTAACATTTTAAGGACATTTGAAATATCTTTATGCAGTTTTGCCGTGTTCTGAGAAGACAAACTATAAAACCAAATTTCTTAAAAATATAATCAAAAGCAAAATCATTGTGTATTCAGTCATCGAAGCTTGGATTTAGTGCATGCTGTTAAACATTCAAAACTACTATTTTTTTAAATTTAATATTATATATATTAAATTTGTGTAATAATAATAATAAAAAAAAAAAATATATATATATATATATATATATATATGTGTGAGTGTGTGTGTTAAAAAATCTAATAAAATATACATAATATATATTATTGCATTTAAAATTACATAAGAAATTAATATTAAAATTATATATTTTAAATATATAATTTTAATATAAATTTTAAATGTAATTTTAATTAAATTTTAATTAAATTATTAAATTAATTATTTTGAAAAAATGAGAAAAAAAAATAAATAAATAAAAATACAATAAAATATAAAAAAATATATATATATTACACATTTTATTTAATATAATAAATAAAATGTGTTTTATATATATATATATATATATATATATATATATATATATATATATATATATATATATATTATATATATATATATATACATAAATTTCTTATGTAATTTTAAATGTAATTTTAATTCAATTTATTCATTATTAAATTATTATTTTGAAAAAAGGAGAGAGAAAAAAAAAAAATATATATGTGTATATTTTATATAGATTACTCATTTTTATTTAATATTTATATTTATTTATTTTTTTCTCCTTTTTTTTAAGTTTTTTTTTTATTTTATTAATTAAGTTTGTTGTTTGTTTTTATTGTTAATTTTGTTGCATTTTCTCAGTTCTGTCAAATTTATAATTAAATTCTAACAATTAAATGTTATATTTCTGTGGAAAGAAATTAAAACAGTGATATAAAAATGCCTCATGTGCATTTTAAATGTTTATATGCAACTTATTTGATTTGTTCAATAAATGTGATGTTATTAACTGAATATTAAATAATATCTGTTTCAGTGTTTCAGTAAAAATAATTTAGGTGCATCACTGAACAAAATCTCTTGATTCTCTTCGTCTGTGTATTGTCATACCGTCCAACATTACTGATAACAAACATGTATATGTGTATATTCTGATGAACCTCAGACTCAGAGTTAACCCTGTCACTGCTGCAGGAAGTCAGAGTACCGACGCTTGAGCTCCAGAAGGATGTGAGCATCGGTAACGCGTGAGGTGATCTTTATATGACCCTGAGCTCTTTCTCTTTTTTTATTTAGTACGTTTTATTTTTGCTTTGCGAAATGCTGCAGCAGTGTTTCTTGGAATCATTTCTTGGCAGTATCCATTAATGGTGACTATTTTTAGCTTGTTTGTCCGTGCAGTTGATGTCTGCATGCAGTTGTTGAGATGATGATGAGATCTGTGGCGTTCAGAAGCGTTCTCTTCATGGGAAGCGGTTCGGTCCGTTGGCTATAAATGGCTGCCGCCGCTGGAGAAACATGTGAAGAATCTGAGAAGGAAAGGAACCGTTTCCTGTTGGCCATGAAGTGCGCCTCTGAGAAAGCAGAAAGTATTTGACCTCCCTGAAACTAGTGTGTGTGTGTGTGTGTGTCATGAATAACTAGATGACAGTTTTTCTGCTGGTTTCTCAGATTTTGGCTTTTCAACTACATCCTCTTTTGTTTATGTTTAGATTTTTTTTTTAAGTAGTATGTTTTACAAGAAAATACTATTTGAGTCTTTCTACTTCAAAATTGCATGTTTAAATCAAAAACTTAATTTCATGTTTAAATAAAAAAAAATATTAATTTATTTTTATATTTACATTTTCTGATTAATTTTGTCTGATTAAAAAAAAAAAAAATCAGTTTAGTCTAGTTAAATTAAATTAAAATAAATAACTAAAGAAATAAATAAGAGGAAATGAACATGCAAAAATATATATCCAATATTGCTCCATACTTAAAAATTAAAATAAAAAATAATTAATAATGATAATAATTTTTGATAATTATGAAAATTGTTTCAACATATTTTTTCAGTGTAATAACATGCATTTATATAAGTGCTATTTTTTAAAATGCATTTTGTATGTCAATTTTATTTAATCTTTTCCCTGATCCAAAAATATAATAAAAATAAAGGAAATATAAGAAAATTATCTTTTAAATATAATTTGCAAATATAGAATATTTTATAGCTTTTTCAGTTAAGATTTGTCAAATTATGCAAATACAGTGAAGATATTTAATGCATATTTTATGCAGATATTCAAATATTAAAAAAATTATCGAAGAAAGTTAACAAAAAGAGCGCTGAAGTTCATGACTCAACAGGAAGTTGCTCTGCAGTGTTTGCTGTGACTGACTCACACAGACACACGGTCCTTACATTCATCTGTGAATCATAGCTCATATTTCACAGCAAAACTTATTTTGCATAAAGACTATTTTTTATTATTTTTTTAAATGTCTAATGACTGCAATATAACATTATTAAAATATTAAGTGTTAATGCATTGTGGTAATATTTGCTGCATTGCATTTTTTTTTGATGATTTTAATTATTTAAAAAAAATCTAATGAGTGACTACTGAACAACAAAAAAAAAATATTAAAAAAAAATATTTTTATAGCGCAGTGTTATTTTAATACTATTATAGTTTTTATAAATATTTTGAATTAGTTTTTGTTTTTAGGTTTTGTTTTAGTTTGAGTTGCTTTTTTTTTTTTATTTTTTTTTTGAGTTTTATTTAAAATATATATAAAAAAGGTTTGCTGTGAGTTTTTGTTTTTAACAATTTGGGCAAAATTAATTAATTGATTATTTTTTGTGGATTAATTAATATTATTAATTTTTGTGGTTAATTAATAATAATAATAATTATTGTAAGTAGATTTTGATAATAGTTTTTGTTAGTTGATTTGGTGTATATTATTATTAATAATAAATAAAAATGTAAAAATGTAAACAAAATGAGAAATGTTACTATTGTAATTTCACTGTAAAACTATTTAAGAAAAAGAATAATTATCATGTTGATGTTGTTGTTTTATTTTGTTATAATTATTAATAATAATAACAATACATACATTATTAATAAATATGATTATAATAATTATTGTTATAAATAAATATAAAAATGACTAAAAAAACAAAATAAGAAATTAATACTGTAATATTTCAAAGTAAAAATAATAAATTAATAATAGTAATCATCACTATTATTATTATTATTATTATTATGTTACATGGCAATAGTAAAATTAAAAAAATAATAAATTAATAATAGTAATCATCACTATTATTATTATTATTATTATTATGTTACATGGCAATCAATATTATTGTCATTGTACACCACAGCCAAGGACAAAATGCAACTCCCTTGTGGACAAAAATAACAAAAGTTATTAAAAGATAGAAATGATACACCGCACCAAATAGATAAATAAATGATGAAAGTTTGGACCCTTAATATATTGCCGCTCATTAATATGTTTGTGATGTGGGGGTTGATATGAACTGTAGAATATATTGCACCGCTCGGTAATAACAGTGTGATGTAGGGACCCTTAAAGAAGTGCATGTGGATCATTTACTGTGAGGTTCTTAAAAAAAGAGATTTTATAGTATTATTATATTAGCAGTTGCAGTCAAGCCATATCAGGATTTCGGTTTGATTTCGACGACTCGTGCAGCTCTAGTTTAAGCTGTTGCTGATGCTGCAGGCGGGATCTTCTCTTTGAGCTGATGAAGCACAGATTCGGCTAATTTCTGCTCCTCCGCTGGCGCGGCTGGATTCACTGACTGCTAATGGTGATGGAGGCCGCGCCGAGACGAGAGTCTTATGAATCTTAAACAACGCTCCGGCTCACAGCTGAAGGAATGCTGGGTGTGAAGCCCTGAGGGATCCGGGGCTGCGCTGAGAATGTATTTATTGTGAGAGCTGAAATGCTTCTCATTGTGTGTGTGGAGAGAAAGGAGACGCACTTTGATGCCTGGATTATTGAGAAGAAATGCACTCTTTACATTCAAATTTACATTTTCTGATGTAGCAGACGCTTTTATCCAAAGCATGTTACAAATGAAGAATACAAGAAGCAGTTCATCTTGAGGAGGCAATAACATGAGAAGTGCCTGTAACACAAGAAGGGATATTTAAAATGGTGAAAGCACAGAAGAATAACGCTTATGCATGTGTTATTTATATCCAGTAATATTACATAATAATATATATATATAATATGAGTGTGTTATTTATAAAATCTCTATATATATATTAATAAACAATTATTTATGTCTCTAATATGTTAAAAAAATCTCTAATATAATTAAAAACAATTATTTATGTGTATATATGTATATATGTATATTTTTTTATTGAATATTTTTTTTTAATAATTAATATTATATATATAGTATACATGCATGTGTGTGTGTGTATATATATATATGTATATATAAAATATAGTATAATAAATTTATGAAAGTTGAAAATAATATTTATAAATATTAAATTATATGTATGTGTGTATATATATATATATATATATATATAATATTATATATATATATATATAATATAGTATAATAAATTAATGGAGACAAAATGTAAAATATTATTTAGAAATATTAAATTATATGTATATGTTTGTGTGTATATATAAAATTTTGTATAAGAAATTATATAAAAATATTTTTTAAAAATTATAAAAAATATATATAAAAATATTACTAATATGGATTAAATATTACCCCACACACTTATAAATATTAAATATTGGATTGCATTACACACACACATATAATTTATATATATATATATATATAACAATATTAAATATTATATAATTAAATATACATATATGTTATAATTATTAATCATTAGCCCTGGATTGGAGTGGATATAATAATGCATTTTAAGCTGTACCTATCAAAATAAATTATTAGAATAACATTTTCATTTACTTATGCCTTTATCAGATGCTTTTTCCCGGTTCTATTATTTATATAATGGAGGTTATTTATTTATTATTGTTTTGTGAATTTTTTTTTTTGTTATTTATTGTTTATTATATCATTGTGTTTTATTGACTGGAATGGAGTCGTAAAGGAGTTTATCGTAATTTTGTAATCGTAATTTTCTAATCATAAATCGCAGTCTCTCGTCTGCTCCTGTCTTTTCTCTGTGTGCAAGAAGTTCTTTATTTATTCTGGGCTGAACTGGAGTCTGGCACGTTCTAAGGAAATCGTAATGGAATTAATTTAATAAATATGGTCTTTCATCACGTTAAAGGCTCCCCGGTTATTTGTGGAACGGGCTCGTTGTTGTCACCATAAATCGTGTATTTTTCCTCTTTCATTTTCAACCTCATCTTGACGTCTCCTCGTCTTTGATGATGAATATAATCTGATACAAGTCTCATAATCCACTGCTATTCGCAAATGAATCCTTAACATAAAGTAAGTGGGTCAGAATCTGTGACGACGTTAAAAGTGCATGTTACTTTTTTGGCTTGAAAGAGCACATGCAAAAATTATACAGAGGCCTGAATTTAAGAATTGCATATAAAATGTTACTATTAAGAAATCTTACCCGTTTCATTTATGTATGATTGACAAATATGCATCATATTAAGTTTATTATTTCATGTTCCAGCTGTGCAATCCAACTGGATGCCAATTTGATATGCAATTAATATATATATATATAAATCTTAAATTTATGCCTAAACATCTGTATTAGGGATGCACTGGAATGAAAATCAATGAACAAAATGAAACGCTGGGCTGATATCCAGCGCTAGCTAGAGACGTCTTCCTCATTCCAGAGACTAAATGACAGTTTTAATGGACTCTCATGTGTTTTCTTCTTCCTTCATTAGCTCATAATGAAGTGTGAAACGCTGAGTAAACGTGATGAGATTGTCATATCGCCGCTCGCCCCTCATCCGTCATTTGTTTGCTTGGGTTTGTAGCTCTTGGCCGTCTTCCATCCGTCCAGATGCTTGCCAGTTACGCTTCGGGATGGAGTGTGCATGGGGCGAACCCATCCAGCCAAACACACAAACCGTCCCGGCTCGATCTGGATCAGAGTTTTTCAGGAACTGCCAGACAGATGACAGGCTTTCCTTCCAAGGAACACAGTGAAATTTTGGCCTGATAGTTTGCGTCATAAATCTGCTCCTAACATTTTCTGCTGAGCAAACGTCAAACGTTAAGTGCATTGATATTTACTGGTTTGTCCTTCGTTTACCAGATTTGCTTCATATGCATGACCCATATGCTGTTTGTAAGGATATTCTTATTCTTATTCCTATATCTGTTGATATTAGATATTTTTAAATGCATTTATTTATTAACTTTTTAATATATGACTTTTATTGGTTATCATAAATTTTTTATAATTAAATTATATATTATTATTATATTTTATAATTATTATTATTGTTATTATTATTATTATATATTATTTATTAATATATTTAAAAAAATAATTCATTTTGTGAATTCAGTTGTTGCATCCTGGAATTATTGATTTTTTTTTTTTTTTTTTTTTTTTTTTTTTTTTTTTTGTGTGCTTTATTTAATTAGACAAAACGTTAATTTTTAATTTTAAAAAAAAATAAAAATTACTGGCTTATCTATTTAGACCAGGATTTTAATACAGTGTATTAAATTTTTTATGTCGTGATTAATAAATTCAACTGTAGCATTTAAAATGAATGCTACAATTAGTTTTTTTTTTTTTTGCTTTAATTTTTAAATTTATTTAGACAAAATTAATTTTAAATTAAAGTCATTTTAATATCTGACATGCATTGGTTATTGGAATATTACAATATGAAAATAATTATTGGCTTATCGGTATTGACTAGAATTTTAATATCGTGCATGAATATCCATTGTAAAAACATTGCAATTTGTAAATTCACATTGTTTTTTATAGAGAGTTGTTATTTTTTTATTAGACAAATTTAAATATTTGACCTTTTTTTTATCAGAAAATGTAAATATGAAAATAATTATTACCTTATCAGTACTGATCAGAATTTTAATATCAATGCTTTTTTTTCTTGGAGCTATTAAATCAAGGAAATTCATTATATTTAACATGTATTCTTTTAACTGATTAATATGAATCCTGCTGATAATAATAATAATAATAATAATAATAATAATAAATAAGTTATTTACTAATATATATATATAATATACATTTTATATATAAAACAAAAACTATCAAAAATGACAAAATAATAAATAAATCAGAAAATATAAAAATAAAACTTTTTTTATTACTGAAAAAAGTAAAAAAAAAAAAAAAAACATTTTATTTCAGTAGTTGCCAAGGCAACATTTCTAATTTTCGTTTATTTTAATTTCAATTACTAAAATAACTTTAAATAAATAAACTAAAACTGATGAACAAATTATAAAAACTATACAGAAATATCTAAAAAGCAATTAAATATGACAAACACAACAAAATTACTAATGCTTTAGCGGAAATGTAAAGTGAAAACAGAAAATAAAACATTTCAGTAGTAGCCATTTTTCGTATTTTATTTATTATTAAAATAACTAAAATGAATAAATTATAAAAACTATATATATATATATATGTGTGTGTGTGTGTGTGTGTGTGTGTGAAAAAATATATTAAAAATGACAGAAATGCAACAAATTACTAATACTTTATCTAAAATTTGAAGAGAAAACTGAAAATATAAAAACTAAATTTTAAAAATAAAATATAAAAAATAAAATAAAATCTAAATATTAACAAAAACATCAATACTAGTCTGCGAACTGTCAGAATAGTTTCTGTTACAAGTGTTCTATAAATATAAATCAAATATTAATTTACTATATATATATATATGTTGCTGTATTTATTTAAAAAATATTACGCTGATTTAAAGCCCTTTTTATTTGGCAATTAAGTTTCTAGTTTGACTTCAGTAGCGGACATGCCAATAAGAGTTGGAAAGATTGATTCATTTCTATGAATCAGAATTTCAGTGAACTGATTCAGAGCTCAGATTTGATTCAGTCGCTTCATCACTGCATTTTTCAGGTGTTGCAGTAAAAATATGTACTGTAGGTAAATATTGCGTTTCAACACTATTGATGCATATAAATGAAAATGGTTAAATATGATACTTTATTCATTGGAAAACTGTGGACGAAATTGAACATGTTGAGTGTTCGGTTGAGACTAAGGTTCTTCTGATTGTTCATTTAGAGGCACAGACGTTGATGAGATCTCTTGTGAATCTCTAGATCTCTGGGGTCTTTGAGATGTATGGATGTAAACGAGATCTGATGTGATTGTTCTGCCCTGTGGTTCGTCGTCATGCATTTGTGCTCAGACGCTCATTAATTAGAAGTTTGATTTGATGCAGAAGCATTTCTTTTGCTGCATTTACGGTGTGTAAACACTGTCTGTGAGTGTTAATGATGTGTTATTGTTCAGCTTTATTCTCTCAGGAGCGCCGCAGGGTCACGTTATACTGCAGCCAATCTCAAAATCACTTCAAGATGTTCCCACCGACTGCTTCTGACCTCAGATGCGCTTTCTTTGCCAGCATGAGAGTTAGATATTGACCGCTGGTTTCTCCCGCAGCTCCTGATCCAGACCTCCGAAAGAGCATTGTGACTTTTATAGGGCAGAAAAACAGCAGCAGTGTTCACTTCTCATCCTTTTAAGGGCATATTGGGAATGTGTTTCCCTGTTTTAATACTGTTCTGTTTATTTCAGCACTGGGTTTGATGGCACAATGTCCCTGAAGAGCTGGGAGATGCTAAAAATGATGAATATTTTTAAGATATTTAAAATATGAAGATATTTCTCAGCCTTTTGATGTTACTCCATGTGTAGATAAATATTTATGTATTTGACTTCAGTCGGAGAGAATATTTGCATTTTGAAAAATTGAGTTTAAAACAAAATCAGGGAGATTCAGAATGTTTACTGCACGACATAAAATAAAAATTGAGCTAAATTAATATTTATAAACTTAACATTTATACATTTATTGCAAGAAGTTAAATTACGGTAAAAAAGTGAGTTAAAATAATGGAGGAAAATTATAGTATTGCCAAAATTAAAATACAGTAAGAAAAACTGAGATAAAAAAAATCAAGGAGATTCTGAATATTTATTGCAAGAAGTAAAATACAATAAAAAAGATTTAGTTTAATTAGTTAGATTATTTTTTCTGAGTTTTTTTGATATTTAATATATATCCTAATATTTATATATTTATTGCAAGAAGTAAAATACAATAAAAAAAATTGAGTTAAAATAATCAGATAAAATATTTCTCAGCCTTTTGATGATATTTAATATATATCCTAATATTTATATATTTATTGCAAGAAGTAAAATACAATAAAAAGATGAATTCAAATAAAATGTATTATATTTATTTATTGCAAAAAGTAAAATACTGTAAGAAAAAAAAATTAAAATAATCAAGTTAATCAATATAATAATAATCAATAAAAATGCATTTTTTTAATTAGAATATTTAATTAATTTAAATTAATAATTTAATTTTTATACATCTATAAAAATAGCAATATTCGCCCATGTGTATTTTACTAGAACATTCTTATGCATGAAAAATAATGCAAACGAATCACTGAATCAGAGTTTTGAACTGATTTATTGACTGATGCACAGAATTAAATCAATGTCTGCAACTACGAGGCAGCTACGATGAAGTAATCCCCGCCGGTCCTCGTGAAAGCTTTCCGTGCCAGCGTGGGTTAAGACCCTTCCTCTCATTAAAAAATGAGCTGTATTATCCGTATGTTAATTAACCTTCCTTAATAGCCCCTGGAGGCTGTGTAGTAGATATTAAACTGCAGATTGCGGTGGCCTGCGGAGCTGCTTTCGTTAGGCGTGCGCTGACGACGTTTGACGGGAATGAAGTCGGCATTCGTGCAGATGTCATTAATGTGTTTAATATGTGTGTTGGTGTCTATGGAGATTTTTGGAGGTAAATAAGGTCTTGAAGAGAGTCTTAAATCACCAAAACTTCATGAACTTTCTGAGTGCTGTATCGGTTGAGCAACTTTTCTGTATTCAAACTGTTTTGAGTTTGAGTAAATATTAGGGTTACACGAGTTGGGGAAGAAATGTGTTTATTTATGAAAAGCATTTTATTTATTTACTTTATTGTTAAAAAAGCTCCTGGTTTTGCTATGCTTGTTTATAAGGCTATTAAAACAAGGAAATTCATTATATTTAACATGTATTATTTTACCTGATTAATATGACTCCTGCTTATAATAATAATAATAATAATAATAATAATAATAATAATAATAATAATATATAATATATATATATATATATATATATATATATATATATATATATATATATAATAATATATATATATATATTATATATATATATTTTACACATAAAACCATATATTTATATATTTATTTAAATAAATTTTATTTACTTAATTTTGTTTAAAAGAGCTCCTGTTTACTCTGCTTGTTCTAAAGGCTACGCAATATGTATGTATTTATTTACTTAAAATATTTTATTTTAAAAGTATTAATTAATATTTATTTATTAAGTTAGTATTAATAAAATATTTAATATTTTATTTTAAAATATTTTATTTAAAATTAATAAATTATTAAAAATAATTTTCTTTAAGTTTAATGTTTGCTGTTTTTTTATTTAAAATGTATATATTTTTTATTTTATTTTTTTTTTTAAATTTTTTATTTTATTTTGTTGTTATTTTTTTTTATTTTATTTTATTAATTAAATTTTTTTTATTAAAATTTTTTTTGCTTGCTATGCTTGTTTGTTTATTTATTTAATAAAATATTTCATTAAATATAATTTGCGTATTTCCCACGCAGCTCTTGCTAATATTAATGCTTTATGAAGTTTTTTGAGGGTATTTTGAGACAGTACCGTATTGCTGCTTGACCTCTAATACAAAATCTGGGCTGTGGCGTGAACCAGTTGCTGTAACGGAGCCGGTTTAGCTTGACCTTTGCGTGGGGAACCGGACCAGCGTTTAATCCAGTCTGCTGTTGTAGTGATGAGATGTTAAGCGGCAGCTGGTGTCTATATTAACATGCTGTAATTAGCTCAGACTGATGAATACGTCGGGATATTCCCTCCTCGATCCCAGCGATCAGAATCACCGTTTCAGTCGTTAGCGTGTGATAACAGAAATATGCAAAGCGCTCTGGAAATGTCAGGCTGGGGAAAACACGCATGAATAATGCAGAGAGACTCTTCAAAGTGAAGTGTTCGACATGCCCTCCTCGAGTCAGATCTCGCTCCTGACCGCGGTGAGAAGCGTTTAGTGATGCACCGAACAACAGCAAGGATTCGTGATCCTCTCTCAGGATTCAGAGACAGTTTGGCTCCGGCCGTGAACCGTCCTGATAAAGCGCTTTATCATTGAGCGCTTGCAACCGCCAGCAGTAAAAGGACTTAATGAGGGGTTTTATCGTTGACCAATGAAGGGAGTTTTACTATAAACTCACTGAACAAACACAGATGTGTTCATCTGTCTCATTTAAGGCTAGACACTACAAGTGAAGTAACTGAAAGATATCAGCACACTTCCCCGCTTGATTAATCGCAGTGCATTAAGACAGTTAATTAACAGTTAAGTTTTCTGAAATCTTATATTTAAATATGCAAAATTTAGTATGCATGCTTTGCTTACATATGCACTAAGTTGCATACATTTCATCGGATAAACATCGGATAAATCCAGGTTCAAAATTCTCGTTTCACGTATTTTTTCCAGTTTTTCTATTTATTTTTTTATAAATGTTCAAAATTCTCGTTTCACGTATTTTTTCCAGTTTTTCTATTTATTTCTCCATAAATCAGAAATCATTTTCAGGGGGCATGTCGAACACTTCGAGAAATATATTTTTACTTAAATAATAAATTAAGAAAACAAAAGAAAAACTGTGCAGCAAGTATAGTCTAGTATGCAGAGTTTCGGTTCATTTTTGCGCTGCGCGAAAGAAAAACAGAGGCAGAAAGCGGCATATTTTACAAAAGCACAAAGATTTGTTTTTATTGCGAATGTACACAAATAAAAGCAAACCTTTTACACTTCCGATTATCTTTATGTCTAACAGTAGTAGTTGCTTCGACTGTTAGAAGGGAAAAAACTCAAGTGATTGCGAAAATACGGAAACGTTTGATTTTGTGTCGAATGAGAGACCCAACGTTGGCTTCAGTTTCGTTTTAGCCTAAATGAATTCGTTTTGGCTTGTCGTTTATAGCTTCTTAGATTTCTAATTCTTGTTCTTTTCTAAATACAGTTAAATTGAAAGTATTTGTTGTGGAGTGAGGAAGTGTTAACAGTGTTTATTATAATGTTCGTAAACATTTTGCGTTGGCATTAGGCCTATTTCTGAATGAAATAATAAAATGCGACATACACTACTTATGTTTTTTTCTCTAAAAAAGATCTCATGGGTGGAGTGTGTTTAGTGTAAACAGCACGAGGCTCTGCGGGTTAAAGCCTCTGAGAGATGATCTCACTGTGAGCTCATTTCCGGCTCGTGTGTGTGTGTGTGTGTGTGTGTGTGTGTGTGTGTGTGTGTGTGTGTGTGTGTGTGTGTGTGTGTGTTCTCTGAAGATGAGTGACCCATCACTGCATCAATATTCCATCATATCAGCTCATGTCTTGAAGGAACCGTTCACCCAGAAATCATCAGTCATTTACTGAAACCCACAGAGTTCAACATGAGGCTGAGTTAATGATGTCAGGATAAGATAAAGACTGAAGTGTTTAAACAGTCACTTTCTCTTCTGTCTAACACAGCAGAACTGTTTTAGTATTATTTATAGACTTTTACTGTAGCCTATTCATTAATACTTTGTATTAGTTTTTAATTATATATGTATATTTTTTAGTTTTTATTTACATTTTATTTTTATTTATTTATTTATTTTTGTGATTTCTAGTACTTCAACTTGTTTATTTCAGTGAGTGTTATTTTAGATTAACTAGTTTGTTTATTTTTTATTATAGTGTTTATTAATATTTTGAGTTAGTTTTTGTTTTTTTTAGTTTGTTTTTTTTTTGTTTTAGTGTTTTTTTTTTTTTTTATTATATTTTATTTTATTATTTTTATGTTTTTTTTAGTTTTTATTTTTTGTTCTTTTATTTTTATTTTTTTTTTGTTGTTATTAATTTATAATAATTAGTTTGTTTATTTTCAGTCTGTGCTCTTAAGATTTTATATAATTTTATTATTTCTAATATTATATTTTGTATTAGCTTTTATTTATTTTTTATTTTGTTTTTAATTTTTTGTCATTTTAGTACTGTTATTTTTCAGTCAATGTTATATTAGTATTATTTATATACTATTTTAGTATATTTATACACTATTTTAATATACATTATTTTAGTATTATTTACTATTATAGTATTCATTCATATATTTTTAATTATTTTGATTAATTTTGTTATGCACTTTTGTAATTTTAGTAATTTTTATATTTTTTATTTAGCTTTAAAATGTGTATTTAGTTTGTTTTATTAATTTTAGCACTTCAACTTATTTAATTCAGTGTTAAGTTAGTATTATGTATACACTATTGTAGTATTTTATTAACATTTTGAATTAGGTTTTATTTTTATATTTTCAGTTTTGTCATTTTGTTCTGTGGTTTTCTCAATTTATTTCTAAGTACCTTTTATCTTAATTTCAGTACTTCAGCTTGTTTCAAGTATTTCTATGTTTCTAAGTTAAAGTTTCTTTTAATATTTAAACTCCAGTGACTGACGCATGGAGGAAAAACACGCGGGATTGTAAAAGTGACTTTAACTAAGTCTTGCTCTTCTCAAACTCTCCTGTCTGTCAAACTAACGTGCAGAATATTTCCCAGAGTGTGTTTAATCTGCTGAAGTAATTAGATCTGATTGCTCTGTGTCTCCCTCTCGACCTTGAGACTCATTTTCTGCATCGATCCGCTCTCGGTCTCCAGGTGCGCTTCGGGACTCGTCACTCGCGGCTCTCATAGATGCTCCTGATTTCAGGCTTTGAGTTTTGATTTGTTCCGTCAGATTGATGGCTGTCAGTGTCAGCCGCAGTCATCTGCGTCTCTGATAACGGCCTGAAAATGAGCATTGATCCGTCTGATCCGTGGGGACAGAGACCTGCACTTCAAACCTTTACCAGACGCTTTTATCCAAAGCATTCAAGGTCCACATTTTATCACATGCATTCCCTGGGAATCGAACCCACGACCTTGCCTTGTCTTGTCTTCCAGCAGGTGAAGAGATTTTAGCAGACAGTGAGCTAGCAGACTATTTATTTTGGGTGAACGAGCGGTGAGCCGTGACGGAGAACAGGTACATTGACTCTAGATGCAGCCAGGATTCGCTGCTGGTTTTGACTCGGTGCTTTGCTGATTATATGAAAAATGTGATATATATATATATATATATATATATACAGTACAGGTCAAAAGTTTGGAAACATTACTATTTTTAATGTTTTTGAAAGAAGTCTCTTTTGCTCATCAAGCCTGCATTTATTTGATCAAAAAATACAGAAAAAACAGTAATATTGTGAAATATTATTACAACTTAAAATAATAGTTTTTCTATTTGAATATACTTTTAAAAAATAATTTATTCCTGTGATGCAAAGCTGAATTTTCAGCATCATTACTCCAGCCTTCAGTGTCACATGTAACATCCAGTCTATCACATGATCATTTAGAAATCATTCTAATATTCTGATTTATTATGAGTGTTGGAAACAGTTCTGCTGTCTAATATATTTGATGAATAAAAGGTTAAAAAGAACTGCATTTATTCAAAATAAAAAAAAACAATTCTAATAATATATATTCTAATAATATATTTTCTTTACTATCACTTTTTATCAATTTAACACATCCTTGCTGAATAAAAGTATTGATTTTATTTAAAAAAAAAGAAAAAAAAAATACTGACCCCAAATTACTGACCAGTAGTGTATATTGTTATTACAAAATATTTATATTTTAAAAAACATAGCTTCTTTTTTTTTTTTTACTTTTTATTCATCAAAGTATCCTAAAAAAGTATCACATGTTCTGAAAAAATATTAAGCAGCAGAACTGTTTCCAACTTTGATAATGAATCATCATATTAGAATGATTTCTAAAGGATCATGTGATGATGATCCTAAAAATTCAGCTTTGCATCACAGAAATAAATGATAATTTAAAGTATAATAAATTTAAAATAGATGATTTTAAGTTGTAATAATATATCACAATATTACATTTTTTTTCTGGATTTTTGATCAAATAAATGCAGGCTTGATGAGCAGAAGAAACTTCTTTCAAAAACATTAAAAATAGTAATGTTTCCAAACTTTTGACCTGTACTGTATATTATATACTTAAGAAAATATATAAAATTATAATAATGCACTAAATTTGATTATTATATTTTATTCTATGGGTAGCACTTTACAGTAAGGTTCATTATTTCACATTAAGAATGAACAGTAATTCTGCAGCATTTATTAATCTTAGTTAATGATAATTTCAGCATTTACTAATGCATTGTTAAAATCAAAAGTTGTGCTTGTTAAGATTAGTTATGAACTAACAATGAATGACTGACTGTATTTACATTAACTAATGTTATCAAAGATTAATAAATACTGTAATAAAAGTACTGTTCATGGTTTGATCATGTTATCATAAAGAAACCTTATTGTAAAGTGTTACCTATATTTTTTATTTTATTATATTTTCGCTTTATTGTTTTGACTGTGATGCATTACTATTGATAATATATTATATATAACTTATATAAATGACATAAATGTTCTTAGATATACTTATTTATAACATTTATAACATTAATTTGACTGTTTTGGGTCTTAAGTGTTTCATGATGTGAATCTGTTTTACGTTGATGCCAGACTGATTCGTAGGAATCATGATTGATATGAATCATCTGATCTTTCAGTTAAAATAAATAAAGAAAAAAGAAAAAAGAAAATAATAAATTAAATCAATTGAGTGGATTATGCTTACCACACACACACACACACACACACACACACACATACAAACAATAAATAAATAAATGGTTGATATGAATCACTCAAAAGATAAAAATGAATCACTGAATCACAGTTCGAACCGATTCACACCAACTCTAACGAGAGCTGCTTTTAAATCTGACTCTGTCCTCGTGTTTGCTCGGCTGTCCTTCACATCGATCGCAGACACACCGAATATTGGAAAGGTGTTTGATCGCCTCGATCTTTGAGATCGTTGAAATTTGGTTATTTTTGAAATAATTGAAGGAAGAGGATCAGGGGGGTGTGTTGAGTCTTCGGTTCATAACGCTCTGATGGTTAAACCGGCTCTAGTAGAACTAGAGAGCAGAAACTTCAGCTTTGTGATGACTTACAGCAAACAGCAGAGAAAATCACAGACGCTGAGTCAGCGGAGAGCGTTCAAATCATCACCACAAACACGACGACCTCGATATACATTACAGCAGCGTGTTACATCTGCTGTAGCAGTTTATACTGCAGTGCAACAGTGTTGCTTTTCCAGCGTAAATCACTTCATTAAAAACAAAAAGTTTGGAAACATTACATTTTGTCAGTGTTTTTGTAAGAAGCACAACTGTGTTCAACATTGATAATAATCAGAAATGTTTCTTGAGCAGCAAATCATCATATTAGAATGATTTCTGAAGATCATGTGACACTGAAGACTGGAGTAATGATGCTGAAAATACAGCTGTGCATCACAGAAATAAATTATATTCGAACAGATATTCACAGAGAAAACAGCTGTTTTAAATTGTAAAAATATTTCATTATTTTTATTCTATTTTTGATCAAATAAATGCAGCTTTAGTGAGCAGAAGAAACTGAATTATAAACATTTAAAAAAAAAAATCAATGTCTGCACACTTTTGTCAAGTACTGTGCATCTAATCAGATTTTAAGGCTTGAATTGTATTTTACAATTTTAGTTTGACTATTTTGAATCTTTAGTTTTTTCCCTGAAGAGTAACAGACGCTGAGTAACAGATGGTATATAATGGTATTGCTGTTTATTAGTATGTATGGTCATATTAGTGCTGTGTAGTTGCAAACCCATATGAATGTATTTTTGCTGTGAAATTGCATGAAAAGCTTGTCAGAGTTTCTGCTGAACGTCTCCTTTTGTTTTTTTATGGGGAAAAAATAACAGCATATGGGTTTAATCATGCAAATCATGACAGGATTGTAATTTTTGTTTGGCATGTGCTGTGAAAGAGTGTTAAACCTGTCAGTTTTACCCGAGACAGACTTTTGAGGAATTGCTACACCTTTTTAATTAAACGCTGTTTGCGTACAGCTGTCGAGTGAGTCTCTCCGGGAGATTCACAACAAATGCGACTCAGATAGAGTTCTTGAATATATTATAAATGTAAAATATATATAAAAAATTATAAATAATATTTATAAATAATTTATTTACACTTTTGACATATATGCTTCAGTAATAAAATATATCATTAATTTAATAAAATTATTTTCTTAATTTTTTAAAATTTCTTTTTAATTAAACACTGTTTAACGATGTTTTAACCAATGCAAATCAGCTCAAATTCTTGAATTTATTTGCTTAAATCTGAGCCTCTGTGCATAGTTCTCCAAATCCAGTACATCAGTATTAATCTTCCGTTTCGTGCACGTTGACGATGACAAACTTTTGTTGTGGGAATTTCCTGTGAGGAGACGTCCTGATGAAGAGATCCCATCTGATTGGCTTTATTAATGCGCAGATTAACGGCCTGCACGATGTTTCTAACGAGCGCTTCACGGCTCAGAGTGATGAATGAATCCTATTACGGTGTCAATTGAGGTTATTTGCAGCTGAATATGTGAGAAGCACAAAAAGGCCGGGCGATTTGTTTTGATTTTCGCCTCTATCTTGCGCTGTTCTGTCTAATAAAGGGATCGGCTCGTTAGCTAAACATGTGAAGTGATATGAATCAGTGGCTCTGTTTCAAACCCTAGTCAGCTGCCTTGCTGTCTAGAAAGCATCCTAATTTATCCTTTCCTCATGTGAGATGCACACTTCAAAAAGTGAGTTATAAAACAGTATTTTTGTCTTGTTTTCCAATACAAATATCTAAACATCCTTAAATCAAGATGCGTTTATATAAGATGCAAAATTACATTATGAAGTCTTGATTTCTGAATAAGTTAATCACAATTATGTGAAAATATCTGCCAGTGGGGCCAGAAAACGTAAACTGGGTTTTCCTTCGAATCAAGTAGATTTTTCTGACTCCGTTGACGGTTATTTGTTCTTGTTTTAAGCATAAATTCACTTAATTTTGATCAATTTCTCAGGAAACAAGACTTTATGGTTACTATAGTTAACGAAAACTAAAATCAAAACCATTTAAAAAAAAAAAAATTTTTGTTACTTGAAATAAAATAAACTATATATAAACACAAAGTATAAATATAATAAAATAAAATAAAAAAATTATATATTTTTTTTATTTTTTTTTTTTTTTTTTTTAAATATATAATATATATATATATATATATATATATATATATAATATATATATATATATAATTTATATTAAAAAAATTCAGCTAGTTGCCAAGCCACGATTTGTTTAATAACTGTAATAATTCTTAATAACTTTCTTTACTTTAATAACAAAAAACAAAACTAAAAGTATATATATTTAAAAGCATAAATGACAAAAAATGACAAAAACACAACAAAATGACTAAAATTTAAAGGAAAATGTAAAATATAGAAATAAAATCCAATTCAAAATATTACTAAAAACTATAATAGTATCTCAGTGATACTAAAATAACATATTTTTATCTTGTCATTTTTCGTCTTGAATAAATGTATCTTAATTTAAGAATGTTTAGATATTTGATGCCAAAATTAAGTGAGGTCTGTGCTTAAAATTAAAAAAATATCAGTGCTGTACGAAAAAAATGGTCTGTCAGTCACAATGTTAGTATGTTTGCTAAACTAACAGTCTTATAAACACAGAAATATTGGTGCATTTTAATTATATATGTGTGTGTAAATACACACACACACACACACACACACACACACACACGCATATATATATAATAATAATTATATATAATGTTTATCAAACAATTCTAACAAAACTGTTTAGCATTGAAATAATTTAAATTCCGTGACTATAGAACTAGTGGACTGTAAGCTGCTGTCTGTGTAGGGTGCTCGTAGTATCGGGACCGAGCCGGGTGTCAGTCGTCGCTCCTGAAGAAGATCAGCGCAGGTTATCAGATGAAAGTAGGCCAGCAGATGAACTCAACACCTTCAGAAATCACCCGACACTCGTCAGCTGCTGTCAGAAGTGTCGGGTGATTCTCTTCAGCTGATTGCATCGCCTCCGACGCCACACAGCACTGGCTTCTGATGCTGTTTTTGAATACATATCCTGATATTTATGTGTGTTTCAATTTAGGAGAACCATCTTTTTAACCAAATAGATGATAGATGTAGAATGTAGTAAATTTAATTATGTTTATTTTTTATTTATGAATTTTTTTGTTTTTCTCTTTGAAACTTTAAAGTTTAATTCAATGCCATGTCACACGCCATTACGCTATTGGGATATTTACTATTCTCTTTGAAACTTTAAAGTTTAATTCAATGCCATGTCACAAGCTGTTTATTGTGCCAATTCTTTTTAGTGTATAATATTGCACAAATATAAGAGCAATGTTTGATTTTTTATATTTTTATATTTTAATTTATGAATGGTAGACTCTTTTAATAGTATTTAGTATATTTTTGCTTGAATTATTTTAGTAAAAAATCTCGATTAACTTGAAAAACGTACAATTTACGAGCGATTTCTGAGAGAAAATTGTTTCGTTCTTTACAGATTGTTTTTTAAATGCCGTGTTTATAGTTGAGTTCATGTTTAAAGCATCTTAACAAATCTGAGCACAGTTCTACATATTAAGATTTTCCGACATGCTACTTCTCTCTCAAGAGAAACATCCGAGTCCCTTTTTAATTAAACAATAGTGATCTCATGAGTGATAGTCCTCTCTTACGGGACAGATGGCCGTTGTCTCAGAAGTGTCTCGGTTCAGACTCAGTTCCTCTCGATGTGATGAAAAGAAGACGCTGACCGTCTCCTTACAGGAACACAACGCTGGTTTGATGCAGCTTCTGCTTCACTAATGAAGTTCTCTTCTGAAACCGGTTCAGTGAATCTTTATTCATACTAAGACAGAGAATAGCTGTGTTCAGAATATAGCATCCTTCCATACTACCGTCCAGTTTCTGCAGTATGTGTTCTTGTAATGGTTGTGGATTAATATCTACTGTTTATTCTCCTAGTATCCGAGCGGCAGGCAGTATATAGTGTATATCTGTAAGTAGTGCACTAGTTTGTACGTGTGTTGCAGATGTAGGCCAGATCGCTGTTAGATCATGTTCGGATCAGAACTCCATCAGTCGCTCAGCGGCGATCCGTTACAAAGATCTCAGAGAACTGGGTTATGCCTCATATTCCATCCATTCTCCATCATTTCACATCATTTATTTTATACAACTCTTCCTATGATAATATAATTATTTAGCTGCTTTTTTTACATGAATGCTGAAGCGACGCGATTTGTGACAGGTTTTTTTTTTTTTATTATTATTTTAAGTTGCTGATTCATGAATGGAAGGCTATTAATGCATTTCAGTAAAATGTTAATTTAGTTAATTAATTTATATTTAAGTTATTTTGTAATTTAACAGCAGCATTATCGAATAAAAGTTAATATTATTCAAATCATTTTGTGTATTTTAGAAGGATTATTAATTTAATTTAGCATATATATATATATATTTTAATTTAGATGTATTTAGATCAATTAATTTAGTAGTCAATTTAATTTAAATTTAAAATATAATTAATTTAACCATGGTATTTATTGAATTTAAATTTTTAAATAATTTTATTTTAGAAGTATTTCGTTCATTTAATTTAGTAGTCCATTTAAGTTTGTTAAAATATAAATAATTTAAAATCATTGAATGAATTTTAATATTAAAATAATTTTATTTTAGATGCATTTTGTTCATTTAATTTAGTAGTCAATTTAAATTTGTTAAAAATAAATTAACATTCGAATGAATTTTAATTTTAAAATAGTTTTATTTTAGATGCATTTTGTTCATTTAATTTAGTAGTCCATTTAAGTTTAAAATATAAATAATTTAAAATCATTGAATGAATTTTAATTTAAAAAAATATTTTAGATGTATTTTGTCCATTTAATTTAGTAGCAAATTTAATTTTTAATGAAAATATAAATAATTTAACAACATGAATGAATTTTAATATTAAAATGACTTGAAGTATTACATTAGAAGTATTATATTTAATTTATTAGTTATTTAAAATATAAGTTATTTTTTTTTTTACATTGCATTAACAAGAGTGGAATTAAGAATTATGTTAATATTATGTTAATATTTAGCATTAGTATCATTTAATATGATAATATTTAATATATTTAATATTATTACTACTATTTAGTATTATTATTATTATTGAATATTATGTTAATATATATACCATTAAAATGACTTGAAGTATTATGTTAGAAGTATTATATTTAATTTATTAGTTATTTTAAATATAAGTAAAAAAAAAAAAATTTACATTGCATTAACAAGAGTGGAATTAATTGTCATTAATAAATTGCTGTCCCGATTTTATATGAATGCTAAAAGATTTTAGAAGATACATCTTTTTTGGTGAACAGCTTTATTTTATTGTTTCCATTCATAACACGTTTTCCGTGTGGGATCTCTGCAGATTGAGGGTTTGAGAGCTCATGCTGTTGTTTGTGGATAAAGCCTCTTTTCTGCCCGCGTCTCTCAAGGTTAGCGCTCCACGCGCTCTCCTGCCCTTGGGTGCCGCGCTCAAATCTCTCCTGCGCTGCTGATAAAGCAAATAGTGTTTTTCTGTGAGGAAGACCCAGTTTTATTGAATTATAGGTCAGGCGGTGACCTCGAACAGACGGGCGAGTCGTATCGATCTGTGGAAGGTGTGAGGTCGAGCTCTGTGGAGCTTATCCAGGTAAACAAGTCATTTCTGATAGTGTAGACCGTGCCTAAAAACACTCTAATTCAGCATTTAACATTATTGTAAAAAAACATGTTTTTGCTGTATGTTTAAAAATCAGGGTTATTTCAGAATGTGGTGAAGGGGATTGTGGCTGAATCATTGAATGATATTAAAATTATTTTGTTTTATTTTAGACGTATTATGTAAATTTATTAGTTAAAAATTAAATACATTTTGAACTATTAATATTGAAATAATTTTTTACAATTTATTATTTAATGAAAATTTCAGTTAGAACGAAGTTTAACAACATTGTTGAATTAATTTTAATATTAAAATATTTTTTTTATTTTAGACGTATTATGTGAATTTATTAGTTAAAAATTAAAAACATTTTGAAATTTTAATATTGAAATAATTTTTTAGAATTTATTTCATTTAAATTTCAGTTAGAACAAAGTTTAACAACATTGTTGAATGAATTTTAATATATATTAAAATCATTAGAAGTATTATATTAATTAAAATTATTAGTTAATTTCAATTTAAGGTAAAAAAATTTTTTTTACACATTATTGCAAAAGTAAAATTGTTTTGCTCTATATTCTGAATTCAGATGTGTGTTAGAATATGATGAAGAGGGTTGTTACTGAGTCACATTTCACCACAAATTCAAGACTAAAAAAATAAGAAATTATATTTAAAAAAAAAATTAAATTCAGAGGTGGCGCTAACATGAACAAGCAAAGTATATGTGGAGTTTCAGGCACATGCATGAAGGGACAAATATACACAATAATATGTCTCTCTTGGTGAGTATTTACATAAAGACAGTCAGTTATCTCTTAAGTAAGGATGACTTTTACATAAACACAGTTAATTATGTCTACAGTGAAAGTAAACAGAAAAACAGATGCGTGCAGCTCTTAAAGGGACGGTACTAAACATGCTGCCGCTTGTCATTAAAGGGATAGTTCAACCAAAAATTCAACTTCTGTCATTATTTACTCATTCATGTTGTATCACACATGTATTAATTTTTTATTTTTTCTTGTGCTGAACACAAAGGAAGATATTTTGAAGGATGTGCGTAACTAAACAGTTGCTGGTCCCCACTGACTTCAATAGTAAGAAGGAAAAAAATATATTGGGAAGGAAAATGATTTTTGTTTACCAAGTTATTGTTTATTTTTTCATTTTTTTTAAAATGGATTAATTTATTTTTTAAGGTTGAGTGAATCTCATTCAGGTTGAGTAAATGATGACACAATTTTCATTTTTTGGATGAACTATTCCTTTAATGTTAATAAAATAAAACATAAAGAGAAAAATAACTCACTGTTCTCTACTGAAGAACTTTAATACAGTTGCTAAAGCTCAACAGTAATAAAATAACTTGAAATTTTCAACAACTTTTCACTTCATATCTTTGCACCAAATAGCATCATTATCAGTGTCGATAAAATGTAAATGATACCCATCCCTAGGATTAAGTGAACATAATCAATTGGGAAAAAAATCAGATGTGTGTCCGTATATTAGATCCGTGCATTCGGTCTTAAAGAGACAGCAGCCTAATTTTTAAGCACAGTTTTAAATGTCAGTTCCTGTGCGCGAGACGAACGATTCATAGTGCTTCATGAGCATTTGACCGTTTGATTTGAGTAAAACTAGCGTCAGATCACATAAACAAAACTGTAAAGGTATTCACGGCAACCCGTCATAATAAAAGTCCGGTTTAATTTAAAGACATTGTGCCTATTTCTATTTTTCAGTAGAATGTACATAGACTACTGCTACTAGAATTAAACAAACATTATTTTTTAAGAAATAATCACACAACATTTCTTCCATGTTTTAATTTTAATATTAAATCCCCTTTGTTATCCAAAAAATAAAAATTTACTAAATTTGTAATAATTAAAAGATAAATGAAACTAATGTTTTATGCCTTCATTTGATAACCAGAAAAATGTAAATACACCACACAGAATTTCTTAGGGAAAAAAAATTCATAAGGCTACTTTAAGAAAAAAAGAAAGTATAAATTAAGTTGTTTTATGCATTTAAATAATTAGAAATGCGAAAACACAGAATTTGGTAACGATAAAAAATATGGTGATTTCATAGGGCCCTAAACATGTAATTTTTGTTAAACTTTTAATAAATTGATGTGAAAATTTATACGTTTTTAAGATTTAAATTAATTAGACATGCTTTTTGATTAATACAATTTTATTTAACTATTAAAAAGGAGTCGAGAAAATTTTAAATGGAAAAAAACTGAATCCAGAAAAATTTAAACGGAAAAAACGGAATTTGGGAAAAAAAAATACAACGGAATTTAGTAAAAAATAAAACAGATTTCATAGGGCCCTAAATAGTGGAATCTGGCTTAATTGATTTCAGTGTTGATTCTGTTCAATAACAGTGCTGATGTTGCATCGTCAGTGTCATTATTCAGCTCATTTTCTCATTTCAAATGTTGTTCTCATCTGATATAAAAAGAAAAATGCAAAAACTAATAATGGTCCTAAAAATAGCTTTAAAGCTCTGTATGCCAAATATAATTTCTGTTGCTTGTGAGCTGAACGTGTTCTTGTGAGGAGATGCACATGGATGTTTGAATGGTGTGTCACGTCCCTCTCTCTCTCTCTCTCTCTCTCTCTCTCTCTCTCTCTCTCTCTCTCTCCGGGTGTTTGGCAGAAGCTGCAGTGATGCAGGACATCTGGAGCGTGTCGTCCTCTCTGATACTGTTGTTAATGTTACTCACGATTAATGGCAGCTTGGCAGTCCTGAGTTTCATATTTCACTGAAGCTGTGCAGGACTGGATTGAATCAATAGCTGAGAGAGAGAGAGAGAGAGAGAGAGAGAGAGAGGGAGAGAGAGAGAGAGAGAGAGAGAGAGAGAGCAGACGCCGCTACAGCCTCCCTCTTCCTCAAACTCCTCCGGATCAGACCATCTCTGTCTCGCGGGGGCCGCTGCTCACAGCACGCATCGTTTCCCCACGCCTGCACGGCTCAAGAGCACACGAGCCACGGTGCATCGTGTTTCTAATGTGAGCACTGTGAGCACGATGCACTGAATCTGCGTCACGCAGCGGTGCTCGAGACGTCACATTGAAAGATTCCCCCCGCATTCACCGTTCCTTCTGCTTTAGTGCGATCTCCGGGCTTCCAGCCGTCCGAGTCGCCGAGAGATGTTTTGAATGCAGCGATTGGCCTATTTGTGTTCGTCTGCATGCAAGAGGCACTCAGGTGAGCAGTTTCCTGCAAACAGTGGCTGCAATAAGGTAAGAGCGCAGCACGACGAGCGCCGCGTCCCCTTTCTCCCTTTCAGTGCATGCTGATGGGCTCAAACACTCCCCAGATGCTGCCCTCATCACGTTTAATGTGTTCACAGGGGATATACGCTG